>NC_079220.1:45904952-46109952 GCF_029633865.1 Lampris incognitus | reverse complement strand
TCGTTCCTTCCCCTGTATCTGTCCCCTCCTCTATCCCTTTCCAGAGGCAAGTTTCCCTTTGAAACATATTAATGTGGCTATCAAATGAAGGAAAGCCCACACGTTTATTGATTATTCACATGGCTGAGTTAAAGTTTGCCTGCTGCTCCCTGTCATGTATTGATCTTCAGGTGGAGAGGAGTGGATGGATGCTCTCTTGCATATTAAGTTGGTGGGTGCTGCTGTGATTCCCATTATGCAGCTTTTACTCACCTTGCAATTCACCACTTCTCCACTCAAACCACTGGTTTGTTCCCACCCTAATTAGCCGTTTCAAATATCATAAACTTAATAATTTAATATAGTGAAAATATGTTTCCAGGCCAGCTCATTTTGTGTGGTGCAACCCGTAACAGGCTGACTAGAAGTTCCCCAGGTTCCAGCTAAAGGATTACCGCATTGTCAGATTTGTGGATATTTTGATCTGGTGGATTACATGCAATACCTGCTCAGAGACGGGAAATCTTCTGTCCCATTGTGAACATGAAGGTTTGCTGTCTGAGCCTACAGTGCCCAGAAATCACTGCAGAGGCTTGGTTGTTGAGCAAATCTGGGGGCCAACAACTTCCATAAGTGGGAAAGTGGCCTGCTGCTCCAGCCTGCACTGCACCAAACATGGTGTACCTGAACAAGACGTGCCACTTGCTATCTCTGCCATTGCTCCTTCATTTGTGAGTGCCCTCTACCGCCCAAACAAACAGCATCTCAAACGAATGAGCGATATAGGGCTGAGGCATGGCTACATGTTTAAATACATTTACTTCATGAGACTGCAACTGTGAAGTTTCTTTTTATTTAGCTTCTGAATGGTGCATTGCCCAAACTATCTCGAGCTCCATTACTCAATGTGGTCACTTGAGCCTCAGCCTTGTGTGTGTGTGTGTGTGTGTGTGTGTGTGTGTGTGTGTGTGTGTGTGTGTGTGTGTGTGTGTGTATGTGTGTATATATATATATATATATCCATCCGCTATCTGAACCGCTTATCCTGCTCTCAGGGTCGCTGGGATGCTGGAGCCAATCCCAGCAGTCATTTGGTGGCAGGTGGGGAGACGCCCTGGACATTCCGCCAGGCCATCACGGGGCCGACACACACACAGACAGACATTCACACCTAGGGACAATTTAGTACGTCCGATTCACCTGACCTACATGTCTTTGGACTGTGGGAGGAAACCAGAACCCCCGGAGGAAACCCACGCAGACACTGGGAGAACATGCAAACTCCACACAGAGGACGACCCGGAACGACCCACCAAGGTTGGACTACCTCGGGGCTCGAATAAAATAGTTGTACTCTTTATTTATATATATATATATATATATATATATATATATATATATATATATATATATATACCTGGAACCTGATATGTCCACCTTGAATAGTAGAAACGATTTGGGTACCAGCTATAGACGCCAAAAAAAAGATCTCCTTTGTAATTACTAGTAAAATGTCTTTATTATTCTCCCCCCCATTAGATGATACACATGTAACATTTATTAAATGTTGTATTTTTCATATTTTATATTTTAACTGCCTGCCCTTCCAACTGTGCCCCAACACCACCCCACTATATAATTTACATAAATGACCCCATTTGACATTACCTAGGTGTGTTTTAAATGGAGGCTATTTCAGCAGTGCCCCGGTCCTTTTAAGTGCTTTTCAAAACAAGCCCCAGCCCCTTACCCCATTGGTTGTAATGCATTCTACCCCACCATTGGTTGCTGTGCATCGTAGCTACCTACCCCATTGGTTGCAATAGTTTAAATGTTTTCTCTCATTGGTTGCTGTCCACCGAAATTAGGGGTGCGACGCGGGGCAACATATACGGTGTGTTTTCTTTGTTGAATCACATTAGCAGCTGATGAGTGTGCGACGCGCGAAGCAAGCTTGTACTGCTATGTATTAAAAGTTTTTTTTTTATAGCATTTTTTTTTCCGGAAACCATTTGGTGCGTCACGCACTCATCATCATTTAACCACATTGGCAGCTGGTGAGTGTGTTATGCACGAAACAAGCTTGTTCTGCTATGTATTAAATATTTTTCCTATATATATATATATATATATATATATATATATATATATATATATATATATATATATATATATATATATATATATATTATGACAGGAATGGGTGCAAGTCCATGAATACTGGGGTGACATCCAGCGCTTCACCTGTGCCCCTGTCCCGAGGGTTAGTGGTTGTGTCAGGAAGGGCTTCCGATGTAACATTTTGCCAAATCATTATGCAGATTGACAAGACCATACCGGATTGGTCAAGGTTCCTGAAGGGATTGGCTGAGGCCTGGGTTAACAAAGGCTGCCATTGGTGTTGTGCCCTCACAGGATATTGATGGAAACTGTAAAACCACTGTGGCGACCCCTGGGAAACGGGAAACAGGGAACAAGCTGAAAGAAGACGATATAGACATGTTTGCTGAACACGGTGTGTTGTTGGGCTAAATCAATACCATGTCCTTTTCCTGTTTTATTTCTGAATCTCTCGGCCATAGCTGGGGTTCACGACCTGATTTGAAATTGGTTTTATTTATGAATTACTGTGTGAGACCTTGAAAGATGATGAAACAGCTTTGCCAGATTTAATAAAATACTATGCTGGTGAAATATTTCACCGGGCGGCATGGTGGCGCAGTGGTTAGTGCAGTGGCCTCACAGTAAGGAAGGGTTAGTGCGGTTGCCTCACAGCAAGGAGGTCCTGGGTTTGCACTCCGGGGTAGTCCAGCCTTGGGGGTCGTCCCAGGTAGTCCTCTGTGTGGAGTTTGTATGTTCTCCCCGTGTCTGCATGGGTTTCCTCCAGGTGCTCCGGTTTCCTCCCACAGTCCAGAGACATGCAGGTCGGGTGAATCGGCCATACTGAATCGTCCCTAGGTGTGAATGTGTCGGCCCTGTGATGTCCTGGCGGCCTTTCCAGGGTGTCTTCCCACCTGCCGCTGGTATAGGCTCCAGCATCCCCGTGGCCCTGAGTAGGGTAAGTGGTTTGGATAATGGATGGATGGATGAATGTTGGCTAAACAAGATGCATACAAAACCTGTGTTTCAATGGCTAAGTTTGTGATGCCATGACGTTACTCATAGAATAAAAGGATAAAGCTCAATTTTTCTAAAATTATAAGCCAGTAGCCGACTGTGGGGTTTCAGTCAGGGCGTTCAGTAATGAACTGCACCCCCCCTCCTCCTCCTCACACCCGCAAATTTCTCATATGGGTGCCAACACAGCCACATGCAAAATACAGTATCACACACTATATGGCGTGTAGTATGTGATTAACACCAACAAGACAGCTGATCTTCAGCATCCACAACACACACCACTTTGCTCTACAGCAGCTGTAGCAGCACCGCCATCAGATCTTCCTTCTTGTCACTCGGCAACCAGATTACACACACGCGCCACATGGCACAACAACAACTAGAAGAGTGCACTCAGTAGATTGCAGATCTCCGCCAGGCATATCTCCCCTTCTCTGCTGCTCCGACTTGGCGACAAACCACCCTTTTTCTCCCCTACCGGCAGAGAGGAAGGACTCCAGATTATTAACCGTCACTGATTTCATGATATAAAATGAATGTAGGATAATGACTTTCATCCATTCTAAAGCAAATAACAAACGGCACGAAAACATAGATGGGAAATGTTTTATTGTAAATACTGAAGTGATTTCCAGCTGTGGCTGTGGTTAATCCTACTCTTGAAATTGTATTTTTATAGCGGCGTTTTAACATTGGAGTCTGTGGCACTTTCGTGTCTAATCCCCCTCCTGATGTCAGCTAAACAAACATGGCGGCGAGGTGAATAAAGCAAGTTATTATTATTTTTTTTCTAATCCCCACCCCCCTTTTTCTCCCAGTTGTACTTGGCCAATTACCCCACTGTGACGAGCCATCCCGGTCACTGTTCCACCCCCTCTGCCTATCCGGGGAGGGCTGCAGACTACCACATGCCTCCTCCCATACACTTGGAGTCACCAGCCACTTCTTGTCACCTGACAGTGAGCAGTTTTGTCAGGGGGACGTAGCGCGTGGGAGGATCGCGTTATTAATCCCAGTCCCCCCCTCCCCCGAACAGCCGCCCGCCCAACAGGAGGAGGCGCTAGTGCAGCGATCAAGACACATACCCACATCCGGCTTCCCACCTGCAGACAAGGCCAAATTGTGTCTGTAGGGACGCCCGACCCAGCCGGAGGTAACACGGGGATTCGAAGCGGCGATCCCCCTGTTGGTAGGCAACGGAATAGACCGCCACGTTAACCGGATACCCCTAAAGTGAACTATTTTTGGTTCATCCAGTGTTCCTCCAGTTCTCCTGTGCTGAGCTCCGCAGTGAATTAATTGCTGATTTGAGAAATATGATCATCTCATTTTCTTTCAGCACTCATGCCCGAATACATAATGGCCGCTGTTGCTGCCTGAGCTACTAAATCAACTGTGCGCATGCATGCAGCAGTGGTTGAGCGAGCTAGAGTGAAGAAGAGAAGAAGCGGCGATAGCGAGAAAAAACGTTTCTCGAAGGTTTTCATTCACCTCAACCACGAGAGGTTCTTCATCATACAGTCATAATTCTGAAAAAACGAAATTAAGACTGATTTGTCCAGTAGTTTGTGAGATTATCCTCAGCCAGGCACACACGTGACCAAACACATATTGCCTGGTGACCAAAAACTGTGCAAGACTGTATTGCAGCTACACGTGACCAAACACATTCTGAACTGTTCCACAGTTGATGTAGTGCTCACCAGTCACTCGCGCAACTTTAACAAATTCAATAAAGTATAGCCACAATATTGTCAGTGCTCCGCCTTCAATTCAGTAAGAAACATGTGCACTCCAACCCGAAGCTGAAGTTTCACCTCACCTGAGAGACTCGTGGCAGCCTTCTCTTGCAAACTTCATCCAGAAAGTTAGTCCGTTTGGGAGAACATGTAAAGAAATGCAGACACTCATACCAGATAGGCAACCTTTCGATTAATTTAAGTATCTTTAGCTGTACTTTTTCCAAAACAGGAAGTTCTTCAGGTTCTACTTTACTAAAATAGCTACAGCAGGCTAACAGAAGTCAAGTAATTTTTTCAGTCAAATTTAATCTTGGATTAATCATGCCTTATTCTTGTGTGGTTTCTAACTGTGAGGATGATTTTTCCTTCTTCATACAGCTGGGAATAATGTGACACTCTTTATTACTGAGTTTATTCAGAAAACAAGAAATGGTTGTAGAACAGCTAGAGAGTACTTTCCCAAAAGGTGCAATGTTTGAAAACAGAATAATTAATATCCATATTTAAAATCTAGAAACTTCACAAATCTAAGCGATTTACAGTGAATGAAATGAAGTCCATATCCTGGTATGAGTAGTATGTTCTGAATTTTATTTCTCTGGGGCCTGCGAAATAAATTTATATCAAAGTAAATGAAGGTGTATATCTCACATTTGGTCCATGGCATTATGAACCATAGTACATCTTTACAGTTCAAGAGGATATCTTGACAACAATGTCCCTGATCACACAAGCAAGTAAATCCAATTGCTGCCTTTCCAAAGTTTCTCTTTGTATGCATTTGAGAGAAAGTTTAGTGTGTGCAGCCTTGCCAATATTGTTTGTTGAGTAGAAAAGAAAAACAAGTTGCAGTGCATGGCAGAGTGGTTGCCTGGAATATTCAACATTAAAATAACAGTTTTGCTGGGAAGTGACAAAGGGTGAAGAATTATGCTTTCATCGTCAATTTTACGAGGCTACATTGCGTAACTACCTTAGCCAGATTGCTTACAGCATATTAATTGCAAATAACATTACCTTGCACAACTACCTTAGCCAGTTTCCATGAAAAGCAATAATAATATAGCAAGATGAAGTAGAAATATTTGACAAAACTACTTGTTTCCCAAGACTCATCTGTCCTCTCGTGGTTTCCAACTCATTTTTGGAAACCTGTATAAGGTCTCCAAAACCCCTCCATCCAAATGAGAATTAACATTTATAAATAATGGCCAACACTTGATTCAGACAAGATGTACTACTACTACTACTACTTTCAGCTGTTCCCATTAGGGGTTGCTACAGCGGATCATCTGTTTCCATTTCTTTCTGTCCTCTGCATCTTCTTCTGTCACACCAGCCACCTGCATGTCCTCCCTCACCACATCGATAAACCTCCTCTTTTCCTCTTCCCTGGCAGCTCCATATTCAACATCCTTTTCCCAATATACCCAGCATCTCTCCTCCACATGTCTAAGCCATCCCGATCTTGCCTCTCTTGCTTTGTCTCCAAATCGTCCAACCTGAGCGGTCCCTCTAATACACTTATTCCTAAACCTGTCCTCCTTCATCACTCCCAAAGAACATTTTTGCATCTTCAACTCTGCCACCTCCAGCTATGCCTCCTGTCTTTTCATCAATGCCACTGTCTCCAAACCCATCTGTCATTCCAATTGCACACATCACCACTGTCACACTTCCCTCATACATATCCTGCACCATTCCTACATACTTCTCTGCAACTCCTGACTTCCTCATACAATGCCACACCTCCTCTCTCGTCACCCTGTCATATGCTTTCTCTAAATCCGCAAAGACACAATGTAACTCCTTCTGGCCTTCTCTATACTTCTCAGTCAACATTCTCAGAGCAAACATCACATCTGTAGTGCTCTTTCGTGGCATGAAACCCTACTGCTGCTCGCTAATAGTCACCTCTCCCCTTAACCGAGCTTATATTACTCTTTCCCATATCTTCATGCTGTGGCTGATCAACTTTATACCTCTGTAGTTGCTACAGTTCTCCACATCGCCCATATTCTACTATACTTCTTCTCCACTCCTCAAGCATCCTCTCACTTTCTAAGATTGTGTTAAACAATCTAGTTAAAAACCCCACTACCATCACTCCTAAACATCTCCATGCCTCCACAGGTATGTCGTCAGGACCAATTGCCTTTCCACTCTTCAACCTCTTCATAGCTGCCCTCACTTCCTCCATGCTAATCAATCGCACTTCCTGATTCACTATCCCCACATCATCCAACCTTCTCTCTCTCTCATTGTCTTCATTCATCAGCCCCTCAAAGTACTCCCTCCACCTTCTCAATGCACTGTCCTCACTTGTCAGCACATTTCCATCGCTATCCTCGATCGCCCTAACCTGCTGCACATCCTTCCCAGCTCGGTACTTCTGTCTAGCTAATCGGTACAAGTCCTGTTCTTCTTCCTTAGTGTCTAACATCTCATACAAATCACTATATGCTATTTCCTTTGCCTTTGCTACCTCTCTCTTTGCTTTACGCTGCATCTCCTTGTACTCCTGTCTACTTTCTTCATCTCTCTGACTATCCCACTTCTTCTTTGCCAACCTCTTCCTCTGAATAATTTGCTGTACTTCCTCATTCCACCACCAAGTCTCCTTGTCTTCCTTCCTCTCTCCTGATGACACCCCAAGTACCTTCCTAGCTGTCTCCCTCACTATTTCTGCAGTGGTTGCCCAGCCATCCGGCAACTCTTCACTAACACCCAGTGCCTGTCTTAACTCCTCCCTGAACTCCACACAACAGTCTTCCTTCTTCAACTTCCACCATTTGATCTTCGGCTCTGCCCTCACTCGCTTCCTCTTCTTGGTCTCCAAAGTCATCCTACAGACCACCATCTGATGCTGCCTAGCTACGTTCTCCCCTGTCACCACCTTGCAGTCTCCAATCTCTTTCAGATCGCACCCTCTACACAAGATATAGTCCACCTGTGTGCACTTTCCTCCACTCTTGTATGTCACCTTGTGTTCCTCCCTCTTCTTGAAATATGTATTCACCTCATCACCTCTGTTCCCTTCACCAACATGCCCATTGAAGTCCGCTCCAGTCACCACTCTCTCCTCCTTGGGTACACTGTCCACCACTTCATCTAACTCGCTCCAGAATTATTCTTTCTCTTCCATCATACACCCAACTTGCTGAGCATATGTGCTGATAACATTCATCATTACACCTTCGATTTCCAGCTTTATACTCATCACTCTGTCTGGCACTCTCTTCACTCTCTTTTGATTCAGACAAAATAAGATGTTAAAAAAGTTAATCATTCATATTCTACACCACTGGCTCCGGATGCATATTTGTTTGGCCTTCCACTTTGACTTATTAGGGTAAAGAGTGATTCTCCCAGCTGCCCACAATATAAAAATGCCAAGTGTCTGTTTCTTTCAGTTCAGCCTGTGATCAATTATTTTATATTTCAACATAACGTGTAACACATTAAAGGTGTTGTCACTGACATATTTTTATGTTTAAGATTAAGATGTACTTTATTAATCTCTTTGGGGAAATTCATCCTCTATATTTAACCCAACCAAGGAGCAGTGAGCAGCTGCCGTACAGAGCCCAGGGACCAACTCCAGTTCTTCTTGCCATGTGTCAGTCGGGGGCACAGACAGGAGTACCCCTTACCTGCATGTCTTTGATAGTGGGAGGAAACCCACGGAGAAACGGGGATAACATGCAATCTCCACACAGAAAAGACCTGGGACAGATGTGGTTCAACCCTAGGACCTTCTTGCTGTGAGGCAACAGTGCTAACCACTGGGCCACCATGTTGTACAATGAGCATATAGCATACATATCCTCAATGAAATGACTCGTTACAAAATGCTAACTGGCTAACCAAGGCTAACAGTGATTTCAGTATTTTTTGCATTTTTGGACCCTCAGTCATTATATTTTTGTTTGCATTTTTTATAGTAGTGGACTCGTTTCACAACAGAAAAAAAGCTATGTCAATTACAGATCTTCTCATCTACACATCCTACAACCTACCCTTAAAATTAAGCCAATGATTAATCCCACTCATAATGTGTAATGAAATAAGGAAACTGAGTGGTAGAAAGAGCATTTCCTCATATCTGCCAAAACTGTTTAACAACAGAATATTTTGCTTAGGTAGTATGAATTCATTATATGTGTGTAAGAGTCATTGGGGTTTTGTACATTATTAAGATTTGCTCATTTCACTTAACTAGATTTGATCCAAGCTTGGAGTACCTTTGAAAACCTCCATTACTTTATTACAAGTTTGCCATTTTATTAATACAGATAATGCACTACCTAACAAGCAATCTTTCATTGGGCCAGTCAAAGTACGTCTCATTAAACTCATAGATAATGGTATCATCTATTGCTTTTATGATTATTTTCAAAGCTGAGATAGGCACAACTTAGATGGAGCACTGGGAATAGGACTTTAACTTAATTTATGATAAGGAGATTTGGGCAGACTCTTTCTTGTCTTTCAATGGTTGTTCTTTTGTAGTATGTTCATGAAAATCCTTGCCAATATCCTCTAAAGACAACACAAAGAAGACCTCATACTCTAAACAAAATTGATTCCCGTGGATCCTCTTAATGCATTAAATGTAAAATAGAAATTGGTACTTGCGTGCATAATTTTTGTGAATGCTCTTAACATTACCAAGTTTTTATCAAATTTTGCAAGAGTCAACTTTATTTTTGAAATTTCATATTTTTAAAGATTCTGGGAAGTTTCTACTGAGCCTGCCAGTGGGGAAGATGATTTGAGAGTCAGATTCATGCTAATAAATGATCTTTTCTTTCAGAACAGAAAATGTATGTTCATTTGGATTAAAAAAAAAATCAAACCACACTCCACAGTGGTGCAATAGTACACATTTGTATATAGAACTATTTTCTGCACCATTGTCTAACAAATTCTAGCTATGGAAAGACTGATTGCAGAATCACAAAAAAGGTGAAAATGTTTTCATCAGCATCTTATGACTGTCATGCGTGTATGATCTGGGTCATCAGGGCTCGCCCATCCCCTGAGTGGTGTTTCAGTTCACCTGCGCCCGTGTGCCTGAGTGACCCTGGTTGCCCGGCTTGACGCACCTGTTCCCTTCTCTCATTGGCTGTGCGGTTTCTGTTTACCTGCGCACCTGTGCCCATTCTCCCTCCCCTTTCTCCGATTGGCTGTCCAGTTCCTGCCCTGTCCTGCGCACCTGTGCCCAATCTCCCTGATTGCCCCCCTAGGTATATATGCCCCGTGGTTTCTCGGGCTGCTTGGTGGATCGTCTCACAGACTCTCACACACTCTGAGACTCTTGGTCGCCAGATGCGCCATATCATGTTGTGGGCTTTCCCCGCCGTTTGTACCTGCTGTCTATCAATTTTGTCATGAAAGAGTTGTTCTGGCCCAGTTTGTCTTTGCTGTCTGCACTTGGGTCCTCTTTCTGCGCCTGGTGTGACAGTATGATCTGACCAACTATGAACCCAGTGGATGGTTCGGTGTTTCGGGGACGACTTAGACCTCGGTCCAAGTCTGCGTCTGGTGTTGAGCCTGCCCCAGCCCTAAACCCATTCTGAGGAACCCGCCTGGTGCGGGGGGGGGGGGGTCACATAGGGTCTGCCGGCCCCATGTCCCCCGGCAGCCGGCCAATGTCCTGTCCGACTATCAGCCGCCAGCCACACCGGCTGACGCCTTCTACCTGTTCCTGTTCCGCCAGCCGCCTCAGCTGACCTGTCAGCCTCAACTGCCCAGCGTGTCAGAGTCTCGGCTGCCCAGCGTCCCAGACTGTCAGCTGCCAAGCGCCTTCCTGTTCCAGAATGGTCAGTCTGTTTCCAAGCTGTCGGCCGTCTTTGCCAACGTGTGGTCTGTTCCTGAGCCGTCGGCCGACACTGCCGACGACCAGTCTGCTCCCCGAGCGGCTCGGCCTGCTCCCCGGTCGGTCAGGCCGCCACTGAAGTCTGGTCCCCTAGCGGCCATCATGCCGCCTCACTCCTGCCTGCGTCGCTGGCCTCCAAAGCGGCGGTCCTGTCAACATCACTGGCCTCTGGGTAAACCATCTGCCCATCTGCCGGAGCTGCTCTGCCCTTCGGTCCTGCATCCTGGCCACTCTCCAGATCAGTGCCATCCACCTGAGATCCCTGGCCACATTCATCCTCCCCGAGAGCCCCTCCGTCCGTCCTGCTTCGTGCTCATTGTCCATTCGTTTGGGACGTCTGGAATCCGTCCCTTGAGGGGTGGGGGTCCTGTCATGGGTGTGTGAGATCTGGGTCATCGGGGCTCGCCCATCCCCTGAGTGGTGTTTCAGTTCACCTGTGCCTGAGTGACCCTGATTGCCCAGCTTCACGCACATGTTCCCTTCTCCCATTGGCTGTGCGGTTCCTACACCCTACACCCAATCTCCCTCTCCCCCTCCCCCCAGGTATATATGCCCGGTGGTTTCTCGGGCTCCTCGTCGGATCGTCTCAGAGACACTCGGTTACCAGGTGCGCCACGTCACGTTGTGGGCTTTCTCTGCTGTCTGTAAGTTGTCATTAAAGAGTTGTTCTGGCCCAGTTTTTCTCCACGGTCTGCACTTGGGTCCTCTTCCTGCTCCCAGCGTGACAGTGACCAGTGTGAGAATACCTTTCAAGGATTCCATGATTTTGACTGGTAGGGACACCCTGGATTGGAATGTAACTAGGGACCTTGGATAACTTAGTTTGTGGTATGCATACCTTGGGTACATGCAAATGGTTGCCATATGAGGCAGATCCTTTATTTTGCTTTTTCAGTCTACAGAACAGTAACATCAAACCTTGTGTGCAACTTTTGACATGGTGTTTCAATGGATGCAGATATTTTAGTATAAAATGGAACACTAGACAAAGCCCCAATAGAATCTTCTGCAATTGTTAAATCATATATGCTGGAGGGACTTGCCATTACAATTGACTAGAATCATGAACACAATTACTAAAATAAACATTTCTAGTAAATCTATATTACACGTTTTGTGGAAAATCCCAAGGTTTAAACTCACAGCCCCTCATAGGCTAGAGGAGGATGAATCTTCCAAACTTTAGGTGTTACTATCTAGTAGCAGTCCAAGTTTATTCAATACAGAATAAGTTACACTTTGAAAACACTGACGAACATTATCCCGATCCTAGGATTGAAGCTAATTCTCAATCACTAAGAATCCAATTTTCAAGTACATCATTGCTCACTCTATATTCGTCTTGACTTTTACTTTGTTCATCAATATTCCCTTGTGTGATAAACCATTTGTTTCTGTATCCAGCTGCTGATGGAGCCCTCAGATAATGAGTCACTCATGGCATTAAGACAGTAGCAGACAGTTGCCCATCTCAACAGTATTAACTATGTCATCACAATTAATTTGTTGCCAAATTAGACATTGAATAAATGACAACTCAATGGATTTCCCAAATAATCGTCTCCTCTTCAGAGCTACATTTGATCATTGAAAACCAGCTGCACAGCCAAATGTTTTGTTACTTTTGATCTCATTAATAGCAACTTTATGAACATGCTTATGATGAAATCCTCTTGTAACAAAAATGGATATCAAATCTTCGGTGTAACTATTATGAGACAGATTTTCAAAACATCAAGAAGGCCTTTTGGTTCAAATAGTGGCCATGTTGTCATCTGTCAGTTGCATTCAGCTTTTGTGACTCTGCACACTGTAAACCAAAGAAAAAGTTTGCCATTTTTCAGTTAAATCTGGACTTGCACATTTAAAGTGATGTAAGCATGAATAAGATAAGGGTTAGAAGTAGAACACGCTGATGGCTGTGGCATGGGTATTATGTTGCTCCCCCTCTCAATCTTTGTGGTCAAGGCTGACGGCTCTCAAGCCGCAAGCGAATCCAAAATGTCAAGTTAAAAGGCATGAAATACATTGAGCTGCTTCTTGTTGATCTGCACCCGTTGTATTTGTGAGTGATTTTTCTCAATCTCTTAGAACTATGTCCGCTAAAAGCAAGGCAGATGTGATGGAATCCACTCTTTTTCTTATTGTCTTATTACCATCTCCAAACTGTAGTTGAATGACACAGGGCTGGATTTTGAAATAAGCGCCACCACAAAGGACCATACACCTGACCTGGGGCGACAGAGACTTTTCCATTACTGTCTCCTCCCTCTGGAACTCTCTCCTCAAACACATCAGAGACTGAACCAATCTGTCCATATTCAAAACACACCTCATTAGAATTGCTTTTATGTGTGATTGTGTGTTTATGTCCTACGACAAAGTTTTAATTTTCACATTTCATGGTCACAGTCTTGGTCCAGGCCTCTTTTCAGAGAGCCCTTTGGAGGCCAAACACATGAAATGAAGTGTCTTTAGTTTTTTGTGGAAATAGTGACAAACATCATTTAAAGTAATAATTGTTGATTAATTTAAAACCAAACTAGTAATTTTGGCCTACTTTGAAACTTATTTTTTTGATGAAATGCAAGATCTTTCTTTTCAGACCTAACCCTAACCCAAGAAATTCAGGCCCCATACCTGTAGTAGTGCCCTGGATGGTCAGCAGGATTTCATTATGTAAAGGTGACTTATTTTGAAAACAAACAAGCACACAATGTAGCTTTCTTTTCATGTATTGGGCCTCCAAAGAGCTCTTTGAAACTAGGCTTGTGCCAAGGCTGAACATTTTAGAGGCCCAATAAATGAAATTAAAGTTATTTTGTTTATTTGTTTGTTTGTTTAGTCACCTTTACATATTGCAACGCTGCCTGCCATCCAGGGCATCACTACAGGTATGGGGCCTGATTTGCTTGGGTTAGGGTTAGGTCTGAAAAGAAAGATCTTGCATTTCCTCAAGAAAACTAGAGGACTCCACTCAGTAGAGTGCAGATCTCCGCCAGGCATATGTATCTCCCATCTCCTACACCAAGAGCCAGCTAAAACTCCTCGCTACCTTCCTCCTACTGCCGACTTGCTGTCAGTCTGCATCCACACCATCCGCTCTGGATACGGGACTCCTCACATTGCTCAAACTCTAGAAGCCATGTTCTTGCTTGTTTTTTTCAGTTTCCTCAGATGCTCCAAATTCACCACCTCGACCATTCACTTCGACCCACGCTTCCACGCTTGCATTTCAGACTTATCTTATTTCTCAGATGAACCCATGGTATTCTACTTATACTGAACAAAAAACAATAAATTCTGTCAGTCTGTACCCATCTTTTACTTCAAAGTCCAGTCACCACTGAAAACCATTCGAGACCCTTGCAAACTACATGCTGTTCCAGAATTCTCAGAGCATAACATCAACTGACCCCCTTTTCATCACTGAATCCAGGCAAGTGGCTACTTGGTTGTGTTTTCACCATCACTTCCGCCACATACTCTCCTTGTCTGGTGTTTCTCCCATTCATTACTCTGGACACTACTTTGGATCGGAGCTGCCACTTCAGCTTCCTGCAGTGGCATCCCAGAACACCTCATACAACTCAAGGGCCATTGGTCCTCCTAACTTAACTTAAATGATGTTTGTCACTAATTACACAAAACAGACAAACAAACCACAAAGACCTTTAATTTCATGTGTTGGGCCTCCAAAGGGCTCTCTGAAAGAAAGTCCGGGTTAAGGTTGTGTCCATGAAATGTGAAAGTTGAAACTTTGTCATAGGACTGAACAAAAAATATCGTAGGAAAGGTCTCGGCCTGTAGAGTTAGATATGTCAGTCTGAAGATTGTAAATGGCTCCTGCTTTGAAATATTGACCTCTGAACCTTGTCCTCAGTGCATGTTGGAAGGCTTGTCATTCAGCAACACAAGGGGCTACAGACATGGGATCAAATATTATAGAGATCTCTTTAATTCAGCTATGTGACTACACCCATATGGGTAATATTCACCAGGCGGGAACGCTGTCAAATATGGTCAAAATTAATGTTCACCCATTTAACAATTAGATATTCAAAATCTGATCACAAAAATGTGTTCCCCATCCCCTTAAACCCCTCAGTGTACTCTCAGTTCATATTTACAACTTCCAATTCTAGGAAATACACTAATATTTTTCAAAACTATAATTCTCTTGAGCTGCACCATGTAACTTGATGCAAAACAGCACAATAGTTGTAATGCTTATGGTTTGCAAAATAGTCTTGTAAAGAGGATTGTAAAATATATATGTTTACAGAATGTGTCATATATTTACTGCAGCCGAAACATAAATTACACTGCATTTTGGTGGTTATTTGAAAAAGAAAAAAAAGCATACAAATGTTGATTAATTTAGGATATTTTAGCAAGTATTGTAGGAACTTGTTTTGGGGTTGTGTTCGATGTCAACACATTGCATTACAATTTTATGGCAAGACCTGAAAGAATCTTTATAATAACTAACAAACTAAATATCATATAAATTCACTGAATGAAAATTATGAAAATAAAATGGGCATTTCTTGCTAGAAATGTTATCAAAATGCATTTGAATGCTGAAACCATCTTAAAATATTGCATTTTCCACTGAACAAAAAGAAATGTCAGCCATTGTTTTTTCTTTTCGCACATAGAAACACGACATTTGTGATGTGGACGCAGGCTCCACCTACATTAGCTGTAAGTTGAAATGTTGATATGAAACGTATTTCTATTTCAGAAACGTCGAGATTTTAACATATCCGTGGCTTGCAGGAACGTAAAATTCTAACATTGTATTGTGGTGACTGGATTGTACTAACATCTCCAAGTGCCAATTAACTTGCCAGTTACTACAAAGATACAGGGAACGATTGAGATGACACTGTTTCATGTACATATGGGTGATTTTGACTACATTGTCGCATAGTCAAGCGACAAGTTCAAACCTGACCATGGATGATGAAACTTTTTGTATATTACAACATGGGAGTGTGTCTATGTTCCCTCAGTCCTATTTCACTGAGCTTACCTAAATTTAACTTAACCAACCTTGATCTGACTTAACCTCTAGCTGACCCTAACCTTAACCCAATGCTTACCTTAACCTAACATTGACCAATAGCTAACCTATTCTACAGCTAACCCACGGGGCTGAGGGAACATCGGCCTGACCCCTTCTTACAATACCCCTAGAAGCAGACGGATTAAGCAGAAAAAGATGAGCATCTGGTTCAGATGGTTTTGTTTTTGTTTTCCCCCCCAAGTACAATGTTTTCCAAGTATTTTGGACCATGATCCATGAGAGGAAAACTCATTGTGTATATTTGGTCTTACCGAAGATAGAGGTTCATGTTCACTGATATGATTATCAAAGTTTTGAAGAGATTAGGCATTGCAAAATTAGAATGGCCATTTCACTATCAAATTAGAGTTGAAAAAGTGTATTATCAGAGCCTCTTGCTACCTTTCCTTATTGGTGCAAATTAGGATGTAATGTTGTGCTCACAGACTAAGACAGGTGGCAGATTAACTGCCCAGATAAGCAGCAAAATGTTCAAATCAGAGAAATAGCCATGATCAGGCAAACAAATGATAAACAGTTGAGGTGGAAGTGCGTAGAGTACATATTGGTAGAGTGGAATAAAGTCCGCCTGTTTCACTCTTCTTCTTTTCTTTTTTTTTTACAAGAAACAGCTGGGCACTTGCATGGAGCCATGATACAAGTAGCGCAAATATGTAGGCCTGTGGTCTGAACCTATAGAGCTGCGTAAGAGGAGCTGACAGCTCTCTGGACACGATTCTCAGAAAATTCAAGTTTGAATCAAAATTACTCCAGTACGTTTGGCAGATGGTTTGACTAAGTGGCAATGTTGCTTTGAAAATTGCCAGATGGGTTTACAACATGAGATTTACTGTTGTTCAGCAGAAGATGGCTTGCTGTTATGAATAACAAAGGTTCAAACAGTCAGAATCAACACCCAACCAGTATGTTGTTGGGGCTGGTAAACTATGTTAAACACAGAGAATTGCGTGTACCTTAATATTAGTAAACATAAAGCACTCAAAAGAGGCAACATTTCCCAATAAGCAAGGGCGTACTTGTAATAATTACCATAAATCAGAGCAACTCCTCTCCCTCAGACCAAGAGTCTTGGTTTATGATGTTAGAATTTGGACAACTAAATTATTGAAAGAAAAAGTCCTGTCAACACTGACAGCCTGTTTTTGTTTTTCTGGCATTTTCTGCCTTTATTAAATAGTGATAGTCAAGAGTGGATGACATGCAGCAAAGGGGCCCAGGCTGGATTCGAACCCAAGTTGCAGCAGTAAGGACTTAGCTTCATGTGGTATGCACTCTACCAAGTGAGCCACCAGGGTGCCCCTGAAGCCTGTTTGATTTCTGTATTGATGAATGATTGGGGAAAAAGGGGCTAGCATGGCACGGTAAACTTGAGTGATCTCCATGTCAAGTGCAGGGAACTAGGTGGTGAATAGTTGTGATACTGTCCATATGTCCTCTATACCAGCGTTGCACAAACTGATTTCACTTGTGGGTGTAACTTTAGTGAAGGACATCATGTCATGAGGACGTTTAACAGAAGAAAACAAGGTGCGTAAACTGTGTTGAAGGGACAACCTTTGCGTTGCTGAAATATGGGTTGAGCTAAATATGCAACTTAGGCAACAATATCCATTTGTACAAAGTTTTTCGAGTCTTAGTTGTACAACAAAACTCATGATCAGAACAGACAGGAAAAGCTCCTGACTGGTGCATGTGTGTGGGTAAAAGCAGGCCTGGATGGCTCCTCACTTGCCGGGTAGATTTGAG
Organism: Lampris incognitus; assembly: GCF_029633865.1. NCBI lineage: Eukaryota > Metazoa > Chordata > Actinopteri > Lampriformes > Lampridae > Lampris > Lampris incognitus. The sequence goes on along the minus strand of NC_079220.1, from coordinate 46,092,392 downwards.
ACACGCTTCCAGCTGCCTCGGGCTGATCTGATCTAATTGGCAGCTGTCTGACATGTCCACTGAGCCTGCTCCGCCATTTTGGGTCCTGATCAAAGTTGAGCAGGCACTGTCATGGTGGCTGGGGAAGCGAAGTAGACCGGTGTTGGGATGAGGGGCCAAACTCACTTCTGCAGGGCTCAACATCATTTGTCTATTCATGTGTGTGTGTGTGTGTTCATACATGCATATATATATGTGAGGGAGCCAGAACCCCTCTGTCATCTGCCCTTTTGCCAGCTGACTGCCATGTCTTCATTGTGCTGACATTATTAAGGATGGAGACACAAACAAACACACACACACACACACACACACACACACACACACACACACTTGCTCTGCCGTGTTTGTTGGTGACAGTGCTGTTAGCCAGGTTCCTCATTCATTTTTACCAACCGGGAATTCATTTTTCATGCACTACCCAACACATTTGCGCCCTTAAAATGATGGAATGACAAATGAAGTCTCAGTACACTGAAATGTCTCGAATAGACCAACCTAAATAGAACAAATATGAATTTATTTCTTTTCTTTTTTGCTTGAAAAAAGCAAAAAACAAAAACAAAAAACCTTTCAATTTCATTCATATTAGCCTCTTGCAAGCCACAACCTCTTTTCAGTGTTTGTCAGAAACACTGCTATTATATCTCAGCAGGATTTCGGCCAATATTTCCAGGTGGAAAAAAAAGCAATGTTTTTAAGTGGGTCTCTGCATGTTATTCCGAAATTTTGCACACACACACACACACACACACACACACACACACACACACACACACACACACACACACAACACACAAGACCTTATTTTTCTTATATTTCCAGAAAGTTTAGCTCAGCAGGTTTGGTGACAGATGAAATAATTTGTGCTCCCATCATCTGACACAAAAAACCCTCTCATACAGAGATGAACATCATCCTGACTGTCATATTATCAATTATTTATTCAGCTGCTCTCTTTTTCTTGGAGGAAGTCTCTCGCACTGTGACAGTTTGTGGGAGTGTGTTGAGGTAGGTGAGCTAACATGGATTCTTGATGGAGTCCCTCGTGGCATCCCCTTCCCCAAAACCTCTTCTCTCTCACACACACACACACACACACACACACACACACACACACACACACACACACACACACACACACACACACACACACACACACACACACACGCCACCATGCACAGCTCTCGGGCTCAGATCCTCTGCAGAGACCCTAGTGAGATGCTGACAGTTTTATAAAAAAGAAAACAACTGTGAGCGCAGGAGTTTGGGAGTTTGGGGGTGGGGGGGGGGTGACTCGAGTCTGGGCTCATTAAGCGTGGCTGAAGTGTGAGCGGTGTTTGGAAAAGCAGCAAGATTGGTGAGAAGTAACCAAGGAGAAGGGGACGAGAAGATGAAGGCCGGGGCCGATTAAATGAAATATCTAAATTAACTTGAGGTTTTTGTTCTAGCGGCCGTGCAAGCACAGCTCATGTCCACAGCCCCCAGCCCGCCTCAACCACCGAAAACCAAATCAGAGCCAGAGAAGAAGTCAAATGAGAGGAAAAAGGGATAATTAAAAGGTGTGAGAGGAACGAGGAGAAGGACGTGAGAGAATGTGAAGGAGGCAGAAAGAATCGCAGACAGGACAGAAAAAACAAAACATTAAAAGCACAAAAGAGCTGCTGGAATATTCATGCAGCACCACCTTTTCTGGCTGTTTTCTCTCTATCATCTGCGTTTTGTGGAAACATCCAAGTGGACCTCTCTTACCAATTGACTCTGTTTAAATGTTGAGCTATACAAATGGAGAAATTGGAAATTCATGACCGGTTAATCTACTCAGCAACACATACATGAAATGAAATGAAATGAAATATCGATTCTCACAGCAGTGCAACACAAAGACAAAAAAAACATATCCAAAAACTACAAGAACACATATATCCAAACTAAACAAAAACGTTTACTGTCCAGGAGAATAAACGCCAGCCAGAATGACTGTCAGCACTGCTGGTCTGCATGGGCTAGCAGTTAGCTTAGCCTGCCCCGTTTCCACATCCAGTCAGACCACCCTCGGTGTTACGTCTTCGGGCATAGCTCCGAGAAGGGCCGTAGTCCCTGGGCCCACAGGATACAACAGACCAAGCTCTCCCAGCCGATCCAGCGCCAGCTCTCCCAGCTGTCAAATGAAGACAAACTTATACCCCGTTTAGACTGGCAGCCCAAATCGGTTTTGGCAAATCCAGATTGGAATGTGATTTCTTCTATGTAGTCTGAACAGCAAAAAACACATTGGAATCTGATCTTTGCAAATTGGATTTGAGCCACATTTGGAGGTGGTTTCATATCTGATTTAAATCGGATTTCTAAAGATGTGTCTCAGTCTGGACGCTCTAGCCACTCAATTCGGATTTCAAACTGTCCATTACGTCACTCGCACGCGCGACGCAACACAACACCGGACAACACATGTTGACGTCGCGTTATTATGAAACCCACTGCTTTTCTGGGCAAGACACGCGTAATGTAGCGTTCAAGCCCTAGGATTGGCCAGGCGTCCATGCTTGCGCTAGGCAACGCCCACGAGCCTACTCGCTATTAAAATGAATTGAGGATTTGAGATCTTTGGCCACCTCCGACGCAAACCATGTTTGTTTTTTTGTGATTGAATACACTTTTCCACACGTTTTGTGTGCCCTTATTAACAAGTAGTGGTTATCGCCATCAGCCAACTACTTAATACAGAAAAAAATACTCCCTTTCAGGAACCGTTACTGCATAATATATCAGTATCGTTGTAACTTTTTGACGACAGGCTGACGCTACTCAAAGCGACGTTTTTTGTTAGCTTAGCTATTTTTTCCACAAAAGGACAAGTGATTGTTCGGTATTATGTAACTGGTTGATCGCGATAATCGTAGTTTGTTAATAAGCACACACAAAACATGTGGGGGTCACAAATGAATAACACTTTAATCAGAGAGGACTCCAGAATGCCTTTAGCCTATTCTTTATTAGAGGTCGGGTAAAGTTACTACGATACTGATATAATATTATGCAGCCACAGTTTGCGCCACCATCTCCCCACACCGGAAGCGGAAAAGTGTATGAGACCATGCATGTTTACTTCCATTAAGGAAAAAACTTGCTTGCGTGTTAACTTGCATACTGTAAATACAACACCTTATTGTTCTCTGTCAACACAACGCTAAAACCACCTGCATTTTGTGAAACAGTCTTTGGTATACATCATGACCGGGCAGGTAATGATTACATCTGCAGACTTGAGCGCTGTCTATGATAAAGGTGGTACGGTGTAAGAGTCGCATCCTCCAAGGACATCCATTTTTCTATTTTTTTGTTCCTTTAACACAAGATGATCCATTTGCTTGTTTTCAGTTGCTTATTTTGCAGGATGTGGTTATCAGAGTGCTCTTTCGGAGTCAATTTGGCAGCAATAACAACCATGCCTTGACAGCGAGCTACCAATAATAGGTTTGCTAAAATACTTGTGCGATTTTAAGCGTTCCCACATTCCACTGGATGGCCGTTGCACGTCAATGGGGGGAAAAAGGGACTCACGCCAACTTTGAGCCCACGTGGTTTTTACTTCAATCCTCTTAGTTGAAGCTTTCAAGTTGTTATATCAAGGAAACGCACAAAACTAAATTAACAGTCAGAAACAAGAGGTGAAGCCCCTGTGAGTCAGAGGCCTCTTAAAAAAGAAAAAAAAATCACTATTCTGCTAAAATACGTCTGGTAGAGTAGTCGTCTGTCCCTCTTTAACAGGCATCCTGCCTAGTTATGCATGGCCGTCTGTGATGGCTGCGACAGCGTAATATATTTGTCTGTCACTCTGTTGCTTTCCCCCTGAGTGGCTTGATGAATGTACTGAGCAGGGCGACGCCGCACAATAATCCCTCACACCCTCCCAAGAACAGACCACGACCAGAATGAGAAGCAGTGTGTGTGTGTGTGTGTGTGTGTGTGTGTGTGTGTGTGTGTGTGTGTGTGTGTGTGTGTCTGTCTGTGTGTGTGTGTGTCTCAGGTGTTTCTATCTTAACGGGGACCAAATGTCCCCATTAAGATAGAAACACCAGAAACTACCTACCATCTGGGGACATTTTATGGGGCCCCATAAAGAAAAGGGTCTATTTTAGGGTTAGGACTTGGTTTTAAGGTTAAGGTTAGTATCACGATAAGGTTAAGGTGAGGGTTAAGGTTAGTATTACGGTAAGGGTTAAGGGCTAGGGAATGATGTGTGTGTGTGTGTGTGTGTGTGTGTGTGTTTTAGAGGAAGGAGATACATAGATGATAAAAAATAATAGAGATTGTGTCCGGGTAACATAGTGGTCTATTCCGTTGCATACCAACACGTGGATCGCCAGTTCGAATCCCCGTGTTACCTCCGGCTTGGTCCAGCATCCCTACAGACACAATGGGCCATGTCTGGGGTGGGAAGCCGAATGTGGGTATGTGTCCTGGTCGCTGTACTAGCACCTCCTTTGGTCAGTCTGTTCGAGGGGGAGGGGGAACTGGGGGGAGTAGCGTGATCCTCTCACACGCTATGTGCCCCTGGCGAAACTCCTCACTGTCAGGTGAAAAGAATTGGCTGACAATTTAGAACAGTAGAGAAACCAAAATATACCAGAAAAACATCTGAAAATGAATGGCAGGAGTCGAGTTGTTGTTTTTGGTCGGTGTACTTTAAAATAAATACTATTAAACGAAACACTTTGGAGTGTGACTGATGAAGTACACAAAACAGCTCCATTAATGATGAATGTGTATCAAACTTTAATGTTGTGTGTGTGTGTGTGTGCACCCAGCTCCCCGCTCTGTTGAGAGCACTTCAGATGGCTTCTCTGCTCTCGAGCCTTCTCCCGCTCATGTTCAGCAGCCAGCCACCTCTCCCACTTCCGTCCCTTTGCCCCCTTCCTTCATGCGTCTGTGTGGGTGTGGTCACCTGCTAGAGTCGGGGGGGGGGGGCAGGCACATCCTCAGACTGCCAGAGTAAATGGCTCCGCCCACATCCTTCCTTTATTTAGGTTTGTATTTACTAGTCATCTGACTTGGACACATACGGGGGGGGGGGCACAGCTAACATGTTTTTCTCAACCCTGTTTTAGTTCATCCGACCCCAGAATTCCTCTGTTCATTTGTCTTTCTTGTCTTCTTTCACAATCTCTCTCTTCTTCTTCCTCTTCGCCGGCTGCTTGTTTCACGTGCTTGCTCGCTATTAATAATGACTTCTTGCCCTTGGTCTTCACCTTTGCGCTCATTTTGCTTTGAAGAACCCGTTCAAATAAGCTTGTGGACATCTCAAAACGAAGGGTATTTGGAACGGGTTCAAATTGTGGTGAAATGCCAGCGAGGTAGTCAGAAGGCATCTACTTCTCTCCAGCCTGGTGTGTGTTTGTTTGTATAGGTGCATACAGGCACATTTGTGAACAGTTGCAGGTCAAGCTGAAACGCTCCTCACTGAAAAAGCAGCAGAGGTTAAGACAGAGATCAAGAGGGAGAGGGAATTGTAATGAGAAAATAGAGACGATACAGATGAGACATAAAAGAATAGAGGGCATTGGAGGGAGAGCATGGAAGAGAAAGGTGAAGTGTGTGTGTATATATATATATATATATATATATATATATATAAAGCCTGTGGATTATTATGATGAGAGCTTTTGCCTCATGTTTCAGTGATATTCTCAGGGACAGGATGTGCTCCACTGCAGTCTCATTAAAACTGCCGGCAGACAGCATATACATCATGCTCCCACAATGCCTGGGAAACGGTGCCATAACCTGTCCATGATTCAGCTGCAGGAAGGCCTCTTGCCATGAGCCAATGATTGATTATGTTGGATGCATTGAGACCTTAAGTTGATGCGACACATATACAGGCACATATATATATAGTGAGTGTGTGTGTGTGTGTGTGTTATAATATACACTCACCGGCCACTTTATTAGGCACACCTGTCCAACTGCTCGTTAACGCAAATTTCTAATCAGCCAATCACATGGCAGCAACTCAATGCATTTAGGCATGTAGACATGGTCAAGACGATCTGCTGCAGTTCAAACCGAGCATCAGAATGGGGAAGAAAGGTGATTTAAGTGACTTTGAACGTGGCATGGTTGTTGGTGCCAGACGGGCTGGTCTGAGTATTTCAGAAACTGCTGATCTACTGGGATTTTCACGCACAACCATCTCTAGGGTTTACAGAGAATGGTCCGAAAAAGAGAAAATATCCAGTGAGCGGCAGTTCTGTGGGCGAAAATGCCTTGTTGATGCCAGAGGTCAGAGGAGAATGGCCAGACTGGTTCGAGCTGATAGAAAGGCAACAGTAACTCAAACAACCACTCATTACAACCGAGGTATACAGAAGAGCATCTCTGAACGCACAACACGTCGAACCTTGAGGCAGATGGGCTACAGCAGCAGAAGACCACACCGGGTGCCACTCCTGTCAGCTAAGAACAGGAAACTGAGGCTACAATTCGCACAGGCTCACCAAAATTGGACAATAGAAGATTGGAAAAACGTTGCCTGATGGTCTGATGAGTCTCGATTTCTGCTACGACATTCGGATGGTAGGGTCAGAATTTGGCGTCAACAACATGAAAGCATGGATCCATCCTGCCTTGTATCAACGGTTCAGGCTGGTGGTGGTGGTGTAATGGTGTGGGGGATATTTTCTTGGCACACTTTGGGCCCCTTACTACCAATTGAGCATCGTGTCAACGCCACAGCCTACCTGAGTATTGTTGCTGACCATGTCCATCCCTTTATGACCACAGTGTTCCCATTTTCTGATGGCTACTTCCAGCAGGATAACGCACCATGTCATAAAGCTCGAATCATCTCAGACTAGTTTCTTGAACATGACAATGAGTTCACTGTACTCAAATGGCCTCCACAGTCACCAGATCTCAATCCAATAGAGCACCTTTGGGATGTGGTGGACCGGGAGATTCGCATCATGGATGTGCAGCCGACAAATCTGCAGCAACTGCATGATGCTATCATGTCAATATGGACCAAACTCTCTGAGGAATGTTTCCAGTACCTTGTTGAATCTATGCCACGAATGATTAAGGCATTTCTGAAGGCAAAAGGGGGTCCAACCCGGTACTAGCAAGGTGTACCTAATAAAGTGGCCAGTGAGTGTATATCCTCCGTGGCGATTCCTTATTTAATCGTCTTGGCGATTTCTTTAAACTATAGACAAATTAAGGAAAGCTCAAGAGATGCCCAAGGACACCTCTGTTGTAATTTAGGTGGCCGATTTAAAATATCACATTGATGACCACTTGTAACATGGTGTATTTCAGGACCCAAGCTCCAGGCAGTCTGGATCTCAGTCAACGCTTAAATAGAAACTGATGAGCAGACTCTGATTTCTTGAGGGTCTCTCATTTATAGAAATTAATCAGGCAAAATAAACCAAAATCCAATGAGGCTCCTAGAATTAACACTGGCCTTGGCACAGACACTACAGCATTAAACAATTAGCAGAATTAAAGTATTATGCTAAAGTACTGCTTGAGCTCAGCACTTCTTGGAAAAGCTATGCTTAACTTAGCAACCGAAACAAAACACAGTTAAATAGTCAGGTTAACCAACAGTAATGATGAATATAGGGAGGGTTACGATTGGCTACCTGTTCCCTGACATTGTCAGAGGCCACTCGAATGATTTAGCCTTGGACATTTTACACATTATTTTGATTTAATACGTGTTTCTGCCCATATCTGTGGACCTAGTTTTCTTGAACTTCCCTCAACTCCACCAGCAAGATGGATGTCGTCGGTGAATCACAAATGTCTCCTTCTCAACAGGCCGCTGCCTTGCTGTAGAAACATAGCATTTGTTCTCCCACATCCAGCGAGGAGTCAGCTGCAAAGTTTTCCTCTGTTTTTAAGCAGTCCAAACAGAGCTTATCCCAGTTTTGCCTCATTGATGAGCTGGTCAACTGTTTAATTAAACCGTCCGAATGACGAGGATCTTCGAAGGCTAAAAAAAGAAAAGAAAAAAAGTTGAACTTAGATCCAAAATCCACTGGACCTCAAGTCCATTTTCTGCATATATGACAGATCTTTTGATTGTGTTGAATAAAAAAATTGAAGCAACTAGACCTGTTGGATCTAATAAACCTCGCAAACGTTACATGGTTGTCTTGCTGCCACAAAAAAGAAAAACTGGATGGCTCACAATTTCCTTCATTAAAACATCAATAAAACCCAGGTTTTAGTTATAGGCCCTGATCATTAAGCAGATTTGATAAGTCAGTCTCATCTGGCCCCCTATATTAAGTCCACAGCCAAAGACCTGCATGTCACTGTGGACCCACATGTTCACGTGCACATCCATGTCAAACCATTTAGTTCCTTCCTGTTTCTTCCCCTCTGTTGCTTCAATGCCCGTTGCACAATGCATGTGTATAGAATATAAATACCTACATATTTACATATTTTCATACAGACTATTTGCACTTTTGTATATTATTTGCACGTTTGTATATAGATAGTGAGCTGAGCATACCTTCTGTATACTCCTGAGATTTTTAACTTTTAAAAAGGTATTCCTATTTACTTGTGTTCTCTTTTTGTTGCACAATTTCGAAGTTGCGAATAAGCATTTCGTTGCTCATTGTACTTGCACATGACGCATGTGACATATAAACCTTTTAAATCTTGGATCTTTGAAATCAAGAATTGGCAAATATGCACATTTTTGTAGATCCAAGATATGAACAAAATGTATCCATGCATTTTCTGCTTCCTGCCTGAACTATTGTAACACCCTGTTTCCTGTTTGCCCGTCTCTGACATGCTGCAGTCTGGTTACCCCTCTACATTTTACAAGGATTTGATTTGATTTCAAACATTTAAAAGAAGAAAAAAAACAATAATACTGAATAACAAACCTATACAACAAAATAAAACAAATCCTCATAAACAAATATATTACATGTTCAAAAGTAAACAGGCCTGTAATTTATTAAGTGGTGTCTGTCCCCAGTTTTACATGATGTTTTAACTTTTGCAATTTTCATTTTGCTTGAAAACTTGCCATTTTCAGGGACAGGTTACAGATGTGAGTTAGTGGTTTTGCAAAACCATCAATGACTTTTTTGACTATTGTCAGATCAATTTCATTCCAGTCAGTAGAAGTTTGGTTCTTACATTTGCTTACAACATCCATGATTAACTTTTCTTCTACTGCTCTAAGAAAAACTGAACTCGGATTTGTAGCACCATAGTTTGTTTTTGGGTCACTGATTTTTTTTTCCTGCCAATTTTGGTCCCACATTTTTAAAGAATTTATTAAAACCACATCGTCCATATTATTTATGGTCTTATCCACCCATCCATCCATTATCTAAACCGCTTATCCTGCTCTCAGGGTCACGGGGATCCTGGAGCCTATCCCAACAGTCATTGGGCCTGCTGCCCAATGACTGCTACCTAAATACCTGAGGGCAGTTTGAGTCTCTAGATGCATTTCTAATAATGCTATTTGATACACTCCGTATTAGGGCTGGGCGATATGACAAAAAATATGATCACGATAATTGTTTCATATTGATCAATATCGATATTTATCACGATATATAATTTGATAATGCTGCCAGTTTGAAGAATATCCTGATGACGAAGCCTGACGAAACCAGAGGGTTCATTTGTTAAACGTTTGAATATAGTTTATTAACACAGAGAATACCATTGCATTACATTAATAGAATTACAATGTAGACATTTAACTGTACAAACATGGCTTGGTTCAGAATTTTTTTTTTAATAAAATATGTATTGAATGTGTTCATTAACTTACCAATGGCTAGATGCAGCCGGTGACCGAAACACTGCAGGCGAGTCCAGTCTTTAAGTGAAACAGCCTTGACACTCTTTGCCCCATTGTCTGTTGTGATACACACCTGTCGGTCTTCGCTAAGGCCCCAAGATGCGAGTGCATCCTCCAGCCCCTGGCAGATTATTTCGGGAGGATGGTCCTCCGGAAAATATGCCGTTTGCAAGCATCTGCTGTGAAGAGCCCACTCCTCGTCGATGTAATGAATGGCTCAGATCTGATATACATGGCTCAGATGTACGGCTGGATCATAGGTCGGTGGTAGTGGCCAAGTGGCAACATCACAGACATCCCTCAGCTGAATTTCCATCTTTGCACGACGGCACTCTTCGTAAAGATGAGGTAGTGCAGTTTGGGAGAAGTGTTTTCTGCCTGGGAGTTCACACCTGGAGTGCAGCACATTAATCAGTTTCCTGAACCAGTCTTCCCCCACTGTACTCAGGGGCATCATGTCTTTAGCAATAAAGTAAGAAACTGCACTTGTTATATCCATGCTCCTTTCTGATCGCTTTTCATACGGGGCAATGGCCGCAAAAGACGACACGATTGATTGTTGTTTCGGTACAGCCCCGCTAGCACTGCCAGCAGCAGAAGAACCACTAGGACGTTGGACAAAACTTGTGGTTGGACGAACATGAGCTCGCAATTTCATACTCACGGACACGGTATGGTCGCTGGGATGAAACCTTTTAACACTTGAACGACCGAGATTTCACTCCTACCTAAAACGACAATGAGCAGTCAAAATGACCGCTGGTTTTTAAACTCTATTCTGTCAAGATAAATGCCATATTGATATATTAATGCATTGCGTATGTTAGTATGTCTGTTAGGAAACGAATGACGCTAAATTAGCATTTTAACAACTATATTATTTTTAAACAAATTGAACTCAAGAGAGACATGGTCGAACTTGAATAGCAAACTTGAAAAAGTGAAAAGATGACCTGAAAAACAAAACGGAAAACACATATTGCTAACCTAACAAATGTAACAAGGCCTATAAAACTTGAAATGCATTAAAATGTAGCCCGTGGAATTAGATACCACACAGGACACAATTACTTCCGGGGTTCTTGTAGCTTTAATTTTATTGTTTGAACCTTCGAATGCAGATCGTTTTACTGAGTGCATAAATTCCTGTGTCTTTCGAGCAAACAGCTCATAAATGTTCACAGATGTGGCAAGTTTAACAGAAAAGATTTTAAAAGGAAAATAAATACAACATACAACATACGGTGCAAAATACGGCAGTGGACTATGTATGTTAAACAGGGTTTAACAAAGACATGTGGAACTTCCTGAAGATCGCGCAACTTCTCACTCTGTCAGTTACCTTTAAACAGAATTAAAATGCATATAAAACCTTTACATCCCAAATACAATGGCATGGTGTGGCTTTATTCACGCCAACATTACCTTGTCATGCCTGCAATGGCGAACAGCGGTCGACGGCTCGCGCCCAAAATCACCGAACATCAACTCCAGTAGCGTCTAAATCAAACCATCTTGTCAAATTACCGACATACAATATTGTTTGGAATAATGTTACAGGTATATTTCACAAGATATTTACCCTTACTTACTGCGGAGTCAGAGCACCGTCACACCGCAATCTTCAGGTGCTCCACACAAGAAAAAAAAAGAAAGAATACCCAAGATGCACTTGGATAACTTGCACGGAGTTACAATAAAAGTCCGCAACACTGCCACTTACTGGTCAAAACTATAAAAATACACTCACAATCTGCTTCACAATTTAAATACATCAAATAACATTTTACATGGCTTGACAGCGTAATAATTACATATATTAACAGTTAAACTATACTAAATTTAAGTGGAAAATCATTTAACAGATTTACCACCCGGCTACAAAAAGAAAAAAAATAACTGGAAACAAATATTGAAACAGTCCCAAACAACGACCGGAACATAAAAACTACTAGAACGACCATGGTTTTTAAACTCTATATTCTGTCAAGATAAATGCCAAATTGACATATTAATGCATTACGTATGTTAGTATGTCTGTTAAGAAACCAACGGACACCAAAATTAACATTTTAACAAATTTAAAACTATTTTTCAATTTCAACGCCTGTAAATACTGCAACGCGTTAGCTGTAGTCATGGTGCGCCTGTAACGGCGTGTGTAACCAGACATGTTGGCAGTAATCACAAAATCAAATCTAGCCTATTTCTCTGCGTTGGAGAACGCTGGCGTTTTCTAGGACGGAGCAATGAACTTCGCGAAGGAAATGACGCGACAAAACACGTCAGAAATAGTGACATGACGCGCGCAACTTACGAGCGGCCATACATTTATTTCTGATTTTTCCCTTTTTCTGCCAATTTAGTGGCCAATCGCTCCCTATTCTAATTCAAACACCCACCCTCGTACTGCACGCGTTCGCCAACTGCATCTCTCCGGCCGGCAGTCTCGAAGGAGACGCCTCGCCACTTTCGTGACAAGGCGAATCCAGGCCGAACCACCGCTTTTCCCGACACACCCAGAGACGCATTCATGTGACGAACACAAGCCGACTCCGCCCCCCTCCCGAAGACAGTGCTGCCAATTATTGCTGCTTCATCGAGTCCGGCCAGAGTCGGATCTGACGAGCCGGGGTCGCCAGTGGGCAACTGCATTGACACAAAGCCGATGCTTAGACCGCTACACCACCGCGGACCCTCGAGCGGCTATTTTGACCGCTCATGGTCGTTTTAGGTAGATCATAACTTTTCTTGTGCGATTAATCTAAAAGTCAGGGAGCGGCAGGTCTGCATCGTTTTTTTATTTTATTAAACTATGAAAATCCTAAACGGTCATAATGACGGTCGATTTGTTGTGTTTCCCAACTTGGTTGGCACCGACCGACAGCATATTTAGCAGACTGTCTTAACCTGCGCTTCGTCGCTTTTATTCCTGATGCGTGACGTGACGGGCTGTTGGATCCATATCGAGTACAAATGTCGAACGTTTATCGTCGTTAACGATGTACATTTTATCGAGATCGTTTTATCGCCCAGCCCTACTCCATATACTTTTAATGTTGTTTTTATTCACTAATATTTTATCATAGTATTCCTTCTTGCATATCCTCATAATATTAGTTAACTTATTTTTATGTTTTTCTATTTCTTTTCTGCCTCTTTAGTTCGATACTGTATGAATTCTCAAAACAGTATTTTTCTTTTTGCAAGCATTTTGTAATCCCTTTGTGATCCATGGACTAGCTGTGTATTTTGTTTCCTATTGTATTGTTTTACTGAGCAATTTTTGTCATATAACATTATCATTCAGGTCATGTGATCCAGGGCTTAAGTCTATAGGAGACCGTACATTTGCTATAGTGGCTCTCAAGCTCTGTCACAGTTTCCCCACTGAACTTAAACAAGCTCAGTTGAACATTTTTTGAATATACATCTTAACTATATGTCTTGTGACCTTGACTTTTCTTTGAATGTATCGTTTTATTTTCTTATCTTTATCACTGTTCTATGCAAAAGTTCTCAAATTGTGGCTGGTCAGTGGTCTTAATTGGTTTAGTATCCTTTTTTATTACTGTGACACTTTTAATGTGTTGTTTGTGTGTGAAGCACCTTGTAACTTCATTTTTTTTGGAAATATAAAAACAAAGAGTACAAACAAAAACATACCTTTGAACTCCGAAATTTTGTAATTGTGTACTTAATAACTTTAAAACAGTTAACTTTAAGATTGGCCTGCTGATGGTGTGTTATCAGTCAGTATTGCCAGACACAAACAGCTGCAGAAGAGGATACAGAACCTTTAACAGGCTTGAGGAAAAAATGTGCATTTTTACATCTTCCAAAATGTATTCAGAATTGTACGGCATTTTCAATATTATGCATTTTGTCTTACATCTTTCTAGTCTTTCAGCATAGGGCACGGGGTGGAATAGGTCACGGTAGTACAGCGAGGAGTCTGTCTGCATAGTAATTGGTTGAGTAGGTAGCGGTGTTGTTTTAATGCATAAATGCATCAAGCATTAAAATCACATTTTAACGGTGCTGGATTAGAGAGAGAGGCTTTCTCTCGCTTTGCAGCTTGCTCACTGTGGTACCCACTCTCCATCTTTTGCTATCGCCCAATCTCTTCTCTCTCCCTATTGGCTTTTGTCTCTCTTTCCCTTCACTCTTTTGGCTTCCCCTTATTTCCCTGTTTCTCTCTCTCTCTCTCTCTCTCTCTCTCTCTCTCTCTCTCTCTCTCTCTCTCTCTCTCTCTCTCTCTCTCTCTCTCTCTCTCTCTCTCTCTCTGTCACACTCACACACACATCCCAATCTTTCTCTGGCCAGCTGGAGAGAAGATTGTATTGGGATGGCAGAGCAGCTGAGGTGATAATTAGCCAAAGGCAAAAAGTATTTATGTCTACATGTTCTCCTCCTTTATATCATTGGCCTTTAGTGGAAGTTGTACAGACCCATGGCTCAGTTCCAAAGCCCAGAGATACAGTTTGGGTAACAGGCAATCCATCGGTACACCTAACATATTTTTGCGCTGTGTATTTGATCTACCCCTAAATCAAACTTGAGTAAACCAAATTGAATGTGTCTACATTATCTTAGTCACAATAAGTCACTCATATGGCCATGACATTTCCTATTTTGACTCTTTCAGTATCTTAATATTAACACAATTTCGAATTCTGACCTGTCTCAGTTTTGAATAATGAAAAGGTATGTATCATAAATGGCACACTCAAATCTCAAGTCTGCCCAATGTAAACTAACACACACACACACACACACACACACACACACACACACACACACACACACACACCTGAAATTTGGCAGAATTGTTCTATACACTTTTGCACAAGCACATGGAAATGAGTGATTTAAGAAGGTGCTGCCATGTTCTTATCATGCAGTGTTGCTTGTGTGACTTTTTCTCTGTTATGCACATAACTGCAATTACAGTGTCACTCAGGCTGATGTTTGTGTTTGTGTAAAGTGTATAAGCAGGCTGTGTGCTGCTGTCTCAGCATTTATATACTCTGTTTTGAGTGCCTATTTATTTCTTTGCATTCAGTCTGCTTATACAGAAACTAAGACGTTGCGTGTGGGACAAAAAAAAACAAAACAAAAAACAAAACACACAGGGCTTTTGACATGGGGCTTTTGTTGAAAGATAAATTACCTCTTAAGATCAATGCAACTCCAAAATTTTCTGTACCTGGGGACACACACACACACACACACACACACACACACACACACACACACACACACACACACACACACACACACACACACACACACACACACACACACACATCTTCATAATGTGTATGTGAGCATATCTATTTGTTTCAGATTTGTAGACCCAGACCCTGTTTGTGAGTATGCCAGTCAAGTCCCCCTGCAGCTTGTTGCTTTTGCATGGCCCATTGCCACTTAAGACCCTATGAAGGTAGTCATTGATTATGGTTTCTTCCATCCTTGCACTTAGCATGGGAGCTATTTACATTTTGTAGGATAGTTTAGTCCCCTTTTTAATGGCTTAGCCATTTAAAAAAGATTTACTACAAAGCTGTATGTCTGCTGTTGCTCTTAAATCTTGTTTTCTTCTTAGGGAGGGGGTTGGGAGCAAGAAGTGATATTTCTGAGGGCACTTCATTGGATTCCAAGATGCTGTACATTGCCATTTACTATGAGCGCTTATTCTTTTCCTCAAATCTCCATAGGCTATGTATACACAATACAACAGCACTTTTATCTGAAATGCTGAATATTAAATTAGAAGCTCATCAAATGATACCTGCAGTCTGTTTAAACTGCTCTCACAAAATGTGTATCATTTTTCCTTGCATCTAAATCAGTGCCTATAATATTTGTTTTAAAGCCATAGCGAAAGCAGAGAACTAAATGGTGTGTAATGTTTGCCAGGGAAAGATGAGGACCCAAATGCACCACTCACAGACAGGGAGGTTAACACTCAGTTTAATGGTCAAGGGCAGGCAGGGGTCAGTACACAGGAAATCAGTCTAACACGCGACCAGATTGACAAGGGGTAGTCAGACAGGCAAAACAGTTTCAAAGCTCAAGTTCTACTTACCGGGGTTTTCAGTCCAAACAGGTGAACAGATCTGGCAAGGGGCAGGCAAAAGAAACAAGGTCCAGGAAACAGGCAGAAGACTTCAAACATGGGTAGAGAGTTAATGAAATGCTGGCTAGCTTGGCTGAATACACAAGATAATCTAGAAGGGGGAAAGGGAAACCAGGGGAGCATATTTGCTGGAACTAATCAGGGAATGGGGAACAGGTGTAGGATAGATGGGGTTGACTCATGACAAAACCAGGGGTAGCAACTGACACTACAAGACAGGAGAGTTATGCAAAATAAAACAGGAAACAACTGAATGGTTTAGGGTATGAGCTGGGTGACGTGGGACTGAAATGACTGAAGCTATGGGAGGCAAGGACTGATGAAAAATGACTGACTGAACTAAACTGGAAGATATCATGACAGCCCCCCCCCAAGAAACGGATTCCAGATGTCCCACCAAGCCAATCAGGGACCGAGCAGGGTGGATAGAGGGGGCCTGAAGGGGAATCAGGGGCAAGTGGGCTGGGAGCTGATGAATGGGGCCGGGGATCTCAGGCTGATGGCCGGACTGATGGACACATTTGATCTGGAGGGGGACCAGGATGCAGGACTGAAGGGCGGAGCTGCCCTGGCAGACGGGCAGGAGGACGATCAGACATGCAGAGCTGCTCTTGAGGATGACCTGGAGGCTGGTGACGTAGGCAGGACTGCTCAGGAATACGTTAACGAGGCAAGACCGCTAAGGAGGCTTGCAATGAAGGTGAGACCACTCCGGAGGTCGACAACGTAGACAGGCTTGCTCTGGACGCCACAATGAAGGCAGGATCACTTGCGGGGCTGGCGATGAGGACAGGACTGCTCCAGGGATTGACCAGAAGGAAGGAAACCAGGAAGGCCAGTGCTTGTGTGGCTGGTCAGAGTGCAGGGGAATCTGGCCAGAAGGCCTGGGACCAAGGGAACAGGAACCGGACAAACGGGAAGCTGGTGGTTGGGCCTCAGGAGTCATTGGAAGCAGGTCACTGAAGACTCTGGAGGCGGAACCACAGGAGACACAGGAAGCTGGGTCGCCGGAGACAGGCAGCTGAGTCACTGGAGACACAGGCAGCTGGGCAGCTGGAGACACAGGAAGCTGAACCATAGGAGAAACCGGTAACTCGGTCACTGGGGACCCAGTATGCTGAGTGACTGGGGATGCTACAGACTCTGGAGGCAGAGCCACAGGAGACACAGGAAGTTGGTCAACTGGAGAAACAGGAAGCTGGGCCACTGAGAATGCTGCAGACTTGGGAGGTGGAACTGCAGGGGATTCGGGAAGTGGGGAGCTGGCCTTGTTTGGGTGGGAACAAGGCAACCTTGAAAGCCACATGTAACAACCAACCAGGAACCCAAAAACCAAGAACTCCACTACTTCGGGTAGCTGGAGGCTGGATTGGACAATGGTTCAGAAGACCATCTGATCATCTGGGAGGTCTGACTGTGGGTCAATGCAGACAGCCAACTAGTGGAGGATCTGGCAGGGCATTGGCAGGTGCGGCCGATGGTTGGAGGTCCAGCTGGTCGTCAATGAAGACGACCGACTGCTGGATATCTGGCAAGGCATCTGGAAGACGGCCAACTGCTGGAGTTCAGGCAGGACATCGGCAACTGCAGCCGATGGCTTGGAACCAGGCTGAGCATCGGCAAAGGCAGCAGGCAGCCAGCAGCTGGCAGCTTGAGAACAGGCCAGGCTTCGGCAAAGTCAACCAATGGCTCGGGAACAGGAACAGTCTGGGCATCAACAGGGACAACCGACTGCTCGGGAACAGGAAAAGGCTGGAAATTGCCAGAGATGGCCGATGACTCAGATGCAGGAACAGGCTGGGCCGACAGCTCAGGAAATGGTCGGTCCTCCAGCCTGTAGTGGCGCTGGTTAGTGGAGACTGCCAGCAGACCACCCTTTATTCTAGAAACGAGCTGGACCTTAGTAGTGGCACAAGACAACTGAGACTCTGTAGCGCTGGGCAGCGGAGACTCTGTAGAGCTGGGCAGTGGGGGCTCTGTAGCGTTGGGCAATGGAGATTCTGTAGAGCTGGGCAGTGGAGACTCTGTAGCGCTAGGCAGTGGAGACTCTGTGATGCAAGGCTGCCAGAACGCTGAGAGATAGGGCTGTGGTTGTTCTGGAGGCTGGCATATGCAGACAGGATCGGCTCTGGAACGGACTGGTCTGGTTTCAGCCTGGCCCATTGAACCACTGGGTTTCCTGCCACAAAGCCAGGGACTCTGGCTGATGCTACGGGGACCTCCCAGAGCCAAGCCGATTCCCCAGAAGAGGTTTGGGGCTGGAACTGGCTCAGGACAGGCAGACTGCAGTGCCTCTGCTATCGAGGCAAATGGCTGGTAATGGCATGAAAGGGCTCTGGTATGCAACAGCAGCCTATTCACATACGAATGTGAGTTGGCTGGGTTTATGTTTAGCCAGATTGTACTGTTGGGCGGCAGGCGGGGAGACACTCTGGACAGGCCACCAGGCCATCACACAGGGCGGGCACACACACACACACACACACACACACACACACACACACACACACACACACACACACACACACACACACACACACACACACACACACACACACACACACATTCACACCTAAGGACAATTTAGTACGGCCGATTCACCTGACCTACATGTCTTTGGACTGTGGGGGGAAACCCACGCAGACATGGGGAGAACATGCAAACTCCACACAGAGGACGACCCCCAAGGTTGGACTACCCCGGGGCTCGAATCCAGGACCTTCTTGCTGTCAGGCGACCGTGCTAACCACTGTGCCACCGTGCCGCCCATAGGCAGTGGTCAGTAAACAGGAAATCAGTCCAACATGCAACCAGATAGACAAGGGGCAGGCACACAGGAAAACGGTTTCAAAGGTCAAGTTCTGGGTTTTCAGCCCAAACAGGCAAACAGATCCAGCGAGGGGCAGGCAAGAGAAACAAGATCCAGGAAACAGTCAGAAGATTTCAAGCACGGATAGACTGGTAGAATGAGAGTTAACGAAATGCTGGATAGCGTGGCTGAATACACAAGACCATTTAACAGGGGGAAAGGGAAACTAGGGGAGTAGAGCTGCTGGAACTAATCAGAGAATGGGGAACAGGTGTGGGGTACACTGGGTTGACTGATGTTAAAACCGGGGTCAAGGACTGACACTCCAAGACAGGTGAGTTATACAAAATAAAACAGAAACAGCATAATGATTGTGGGTATGAGCTGGGTGAAGTGAGACTGAAATGACTGAGGCTGTGGGAGACAATGACTGACAAAAAAATTATTGACTGAACTAAGCTGGGCGACATCGTGACATGGTGGTCAATTACTTACTTTTTAGACCTTGGTTGTAAACGCGAAAAATGTGACGTTAATCAACTCAGTCAAATGTGTACTTTTCCCACTGCGGTGATGGAGGTCGGATTGGCCGTTTTTTCAGTCGTTTTTTTCTATACTCTCCAGATACATCCACATGTGCATTTATATGTGAAGCACAGATTAATCATCTTTCATCAAATTTTAATGTCTAAAACTGGGAATAGACAAGAAGACTTTTAAGGTCCTAATCGACTGGGAAAAAGCAACTGACTTTTGCAGATGATTGTCGTAGACAAAAACACTGGTTATGTATGCAGTCATAGATGTACACACTCTTGCCGATGATCTGAGACTTGTCCAAATTGCAGTCCTAAAAATCAAACACATCTGATACTACCGTGACAGCTCTGACTGTTCAATGACTCAGTCAAAAGGAAAGAAATTTGAATCTTTAGGAAAAAAAAACCCGCTCGCTACAAGAGTACGTGCCAACTGCCCATGATGACCTGCCCTATTTTGCACAGAGCGGTGCAGGCTCTCCGTGATCTTGACTCGTCATGGTTTAATCGTAGTTATAACTGGCCTTTAAGTCATCTGGTGCATTCCTGGCTTAAGGCAGCGGTGAGGGTAAATGTGATGGACTCTAGAAGCGTGTCATTGCTCAGCCTGTTCACATATAGGTAAAGAGTGGTTTCATCATATTCACTGGGCACCTGTAGACGAGGCCATGCAAAATATGACCAGATCTGCCCTGGTGTTTGCTTCAAATATGAAACCCACCCCAGGGTGACTCAGGGAACCCACATAGTGGCCAGTGCTAAAAAGGAATGTGAGACCAGGTTGTTTGCCTTTGGGTCAAGACCATAACATATGTGAGTTGGTAATTTGGCTTCACCCATTGACCCCTCAACAAATAACATTTGCTTAACATACTGTATTTCCCAACACTGATAACGACGCGCTAAAGCCCAAAGGTATTTGTATTCAGTAGAAACAAGGGTCAAGTAATATAGGCTCCAGTGCAGTATTGCAGTAAATCCCAGTAACAGTGTCACCTTCCATGTTCAAAAGACTTCAGACCCAACACAAGGATACATGCAAAGAATAGTGAACTATGGCGCGAAACATTTACTAATATTTTATCTTGTTAAGGATAATCAGATTGATCGATATATGAAAAAATCTTAAGAAAGTAAATGCATTTTTTTAACAAACTAAAAAAAATTCCTCTGACACATGTCAGTCATCTTGATCACATCATATAGCTGCATATTAAAATCTTCTTTTTTTTTACTTACTGAATTGAAATCACAAGCTAAGAGGATCATCCGATAATCTCTTTGGCAGATCCAAGTGAAAGGATAAGAGCCACTTTTTAAAATAGTTAAGATCAGTGAACAATATCCAAAACACTCACAAGAAGGTAACACTAACGGTTAAAGGGCATGTTGGAGGAGACGCCTAAATTGGTGCTTTAAAGGATCCCTCTGCCTCTGAAAAAGCAAGAGTCAATCCCCTCTTTTTTTGTCTCGCTGTCTTTTTCTCTCTTGGCTCTCCTTGTTTCTCACAACCTCCCCCAGTCTGGGTGTATGTGCTACAAAAATCAATAGAAGATTGTGCAAGAAGGACATGTACTCCACATTCCCATTTTTAAGATAATTTAGATCAGAAAATAGCAGCCCCCATGCAACGGTATATCGACACGTTGAAGAAAAGAACAGGATGGTATGAGCTAGAGGACAGAAAAACAGAAAGAAACAGAACCGAAAAGGAAGGAAAAGCATTGGTGAATGTATAAATTGTGAAAAGGTGAAATCTTTAATCAGGCCGGATAAAACTGATCCTAACAATGGATACTACCTGCGCTAGCCATTATGTATAGTGTAGCATGTTGCAGAAAAGAGATCAACCCACAAAATTACCTAAAATTACCTGACACTGTGACGTCACCATGCCTTGGCTACACACGCACTAGGGGTCTGTCGTGTCCATCCCGGTCACGTGGCGCTCATCTACCCTCGCTATACAACTGCAGCAGAAAATAGTGGAGGCCATCCCCCGTAAAGAATAGCACATGAAAAGAGTGAGAAACATCTCCCCTCTGTAGGGGCAAATCCACACAGGGCATACATTTTGATCATACTTGTGACCAGCACCCATGTTCTGCCCCCAATCCCGCCGCAAAAGCAGCATAACAACAAATGCAACCTCTCTCTGAACAGTGTACACCTTTCCTGCAGGTCTGAGTGACAGTTACAAGAAATGTTTAGTTGAAGTTACTCTTTCTTAAAGTCCGCATTCTTTCGTTCTTCTCTTTCTATTTTCTGGATTTTCCCCCGTTATTCTCCCAAATTGTACTTGGCCAATTACCCCACTCTTCCAAGCCGTCCCGGTCGCTGCTCCAGCCCCTCTGCCGAGCCGGGGAGGGCTGCAGAATGCCACATGTCTCCCCCGATACATGTGGAGTCACCAGTCGCTTCTTTTCACCTGACAGTGAGGAGTTTCACCAGGGGGATGTAGCGTGTGGGAGGATCACTCTATTCCCCCCACTTCCCCCCCGAACAGTCGCCCCGACCCACCAAAGGAGGTGCCAGTGCAGTGACCAGGACACATATCCACATCCGGCTTCCCACCCCCAGACACGGCCAGTTGTGACTGTAGGGACACCCGACCAAGCCGGAGGTAACACGGGGATTATAACCGGCGAGCCCCGTGTTGGTAAGCAACGGAATAGACCGCTACGCTACCCACAAGCCCCCACATTCTTTCTAAGTCTAGTCAGTGATTGTTCAAACCACATGTTCAATGACGAATGAATTAGTACAGTTGTTGTTGTTGTTTTTTAATTAATCAGATTGTGTTTACTAAAATGACACATTAAAATCAGGCTACATTTTATAAAAACGAATGCAATGATCAATTATTTCAGAAGTTTTCCAAACTCAGCAGTCATCTGACCTTATGTCACTTAACAGGAGTTGAACAGAGGACGTGACCACACCTTCGTTCAGTATCTTGTAGTCTAGTTATTCTAACTGTAGCACTACTGGATTTAAAGACTTCATGAGGGCAGATGGTGTTGTGTAGGAGGCCATAAGTTGTGTGTGTGTGTGTGTGTGTGTGTGTGTGTGTGTGTGTGTGTGTGTGTGTGTGTGTGTGTGTGTGTGTGTGTGTGTGTGTGTGTGTGTGTGTGTGGCAGACACAAAACAATTTTAAATTCTTCTGCTGACTCTAAAAAGAATTGTCCTGATGTCCACTCCATAAAAAAAGCTCAGTCACTCCAAATTTGAACCCTTGCGCCTCGTTTTGTTTTGTTTTGATTTTTTTTCTTAACCTAGACGGTCCTCTGTAATAACTGGATTATGAGAACGGTTCACATTTCTGGTCCCCAGATGAACATCATTGTTGACTCTCTCACTCAATTTCATTTCAGGTGAGATGATGACACCCTGCATGTTTGTTATCCATTTTCTCCTCAGCCATTATCGTTGTTGTCTGATCCAGCAATGCAAAGGCTCCATCAGTGACGTTTATTTTAGGACCCCGTCATCTTTCATCAGCTTGGTTATAATATCTGTTTACATCTCCCTTAAGATTTGCTTGTTTCCATTTTTCCCTTGCTGACAGTTGTTTTTCTGCATTCACTTTCAAAGCCATAGTGACACAAACCTCATACCCATTAAAAATGAAAAGGAAGGATGATGAGTCAGAAAACCAGTCAGTATCTGTGTGCCCACTGTTTACCACCTGCTGCATGACACATCACTTAGAACTATAAGTCGCTTTTTTTTTTTACTTGTCTGTCTGGTCCTGCAATTTATATTCCAAAGCAACTAATACAATGTGATTTTGTCGGATGAATACACTGAAGTTCAACTAAGGCCTCTAGATGGCACCGTTTAATCTTGTCACTCAATTGAAAATACTGTATCACCATATAAATACGACATATACACCGAAACGACTTATAAATGAATGAAGGCGCGAATTCACATTTGTGGCGGCCTCACCCAGTACCAGCCGTGCAGTGTCTTTGTCCACGTCTGCGTCTACGTTTGTCTTCGTTTGATGGCTGGGAGAGCTGGTGCTGGATTAGCTGGGAGAGCTTGGTCTGCTGCATTCTGTGGGCCCAGGGACCATGGCCCTGCCTGGAGCTGTGCCCAAAGAGGTAACACCGAGGGTGATCTGACAGGACGCGGAAGCGGGGCAGGCTAAGCTAACTGCTAGCACATCCAGACTAGCAGTTCCGATAACACCAAGGGCGGTCTGGCAGCGGCCTCACCTTGCCTTGACTGTGTTTTTAGTGTCATCATGTGGAGTGCTGGGAGGTGTGTCGAAAGTGTCTGACCAGGAGAGCTAGCATTGGATCGGCTGAGGGAGCCTGGTCTGCTTCATCCTGTGGGTCCAAGGACCACAGCCCAGCCCAGAGCTGCTTCCAAAGAGGAAACACCGAGGGCAGTCTGACAGGACGCGGAAGCGGGGCAGGCTAATTTACTGCTAGCCCATGCAGACCGGCAGTTCCGACAGTCATCCTAGCTGGCGATCGTTCTCCTGGACAATTTTTTTTTTTTAATTTTTTTTAGATGTGTCAATTTAGATATACTATGTGTTCTTCAGTTTTTGGATATGTGTTTTTGTCTTTGTGTTGCACTGCATAAAATTAAATGACTAAGTGTTACTGATTCTGTTATGTTTTTTCATCACAACAACACGTTTGCTGAGTGTGACATACTTCAGTGTGACATTTAGTCTGGGACATACTGTGTTATTTATGGATATAAACGGTGATAACTATTGCTCATTAACACCAAATTGCACCATAAATATCTTAAATGTGTTATGCATGTAGTAGCTGTGCAGGCAGCACATACCAAGGTAGGAGCCTTCCCCTTTCAATTAGTGGATTTGGCTATTTCAGCCACATCCATTGTTGATTGATGCATCCAATCAAGCATACAGCCACGCAATCACCATAGACAACATTACCAGTAGAATAGGTCGTACTGGAGAGCTCAGTGACTTAATGTGGCACTGTCATAGGATGCCACCTCTCCAATTAGTCAGTTGGTCAAATTACTGCCCTGCTAGATTTTCTCCAGTCATCTGTAAATCCATTATAGTGAGTGGAAAACTCCAGGCAGCAACAGCTCAGCTGTGACGCGGTAGGCCAAACAAGCTCAGAGAATGGCATCGCCGAGTGATGAAGCGTGTAAAAATGTTTGTCCTCGGTTGCATCAGTCCCATCCAAGTCCCAAACTGCCTCCTGAAGCATCGTCAGTATAAGAACTGTTTGTCGGGAGCTTCATGAAATGGGTTTACATGGCCGAGCAACCACACACCAGCCTAAGATGCCATTGGACTCTGGAGCGGTGGAAACACATTCTCTGGAGTAATGAGTCATGCTTCACTTACTGGCAGTCTGACGACCAATCTGGGTTTGGCGGATGCCAGGAGAATGCTACCTGCCCGACTGCTTAGTGCCAACTGTAGAGTTTGGTGGAGGAAGAATAATGGTCTTGGGCTGTTTTACATGGTTTGGGCTTGGCCCCTTTGTTCCAGTGAAGGGAAATCTTAATGCTACAGCATACAATGACATTCTAGAGAATTGTGTGCTTCAGATTTTGTGGACACAGTTTGGGGAAGGCCCTTTCCTGTTTCAGCATGACAATGCCCCTGTGCACAAAGCACAGTCCATAAAGACATGGTTTGCCGAGTTTGGTGTGGAAGAACTTGACTGGCCTGCACAGAGACCTGACCTCAACCCTATCCAACACCTTTAGGATGAATTGGAATGCCGGCTGTGAGCCAGGCCTTCTCCCTAACATCACTTCCCGACCTCAGTAATACTCTTGTGACTGGATAGGAGTGAGTTCCCACCGCCATGTTCCAAAGTCTAGTGGAAAGCCTTCCTATAAGAGTGGCGGCTGTAATAGTAGCAAAGGGGGGACCAACTCCATATTAGTACCCATGCTTCCAATTTGGCCAAGTTTTGTTTGACCACTTCCTGAAACGATTCCCTCGCTTGTGTCTCTTTGTCCTTGGTTTTTGAAAATAATTTTGCAGTTGACTACTGATTTTGGATTATGGACCTTGAACTATCTACGCTTGAGATATTTGGCTTTGACCACTGCCTGGATTGCGATGCAGATTTTTGGAAGTCGGGCTGAAAAAAGATGCCAGCTGAGCCGATGGCTGGCTAAGCTCACTAGCTGGCACCAACAAAATGCCATGGGACCAAAACAGAATCCCGCAGCTGAGGAAGTCAACAATATAAAAAGATCGCTCGACTTCCTGACGGAGGAGGCTGCAGCGGTCAGACTACAACAGAGGACTATTTTGGACCTGGTGGAAGAAGTCAAGGCCCTGAGGCTACAAAACACTGAGAAGGAAAAGAGGATCGTCTTCCTGGAGAACCGGGTGGCTGATTTGGAGCAGTGCACACGAATAACCGACATCATGTTCACCGGGCTGGAGAGTAAGACAAACAGAAATCAAATCAGACGGTTTTGGAATGAGATGTTCAACAAGCACATATGGGTGTGACGTCTGGGTGTCCACACACTTTTTGGCATCATAATTGATATTGCATTTATCCCAAATCAAGACCTGCACGTGTGCATGTGTGCGACACACACGCAGATGCACAATGTTGACAAATGTTAGGCAAACTGAGGATCATTATGCTCGTCTTCCTGCCAGCTAACCTTTCAGTTCCCTCTGACACACACACACACACACACACACACACACACACACACACATGTAAAGTAACAGTGTTTTAAAAGGCTCAATTTCCTGATAAAGGTCAGGAAAGCCGATTGTCCATAGGTGTGTAATTACCGTCCCCATGGCTGTCCTGCCTTCAACATGCCAGATCACACTAGATTAGACACATGTATTAAAGGCTAGCTGCTTAAGATGACACCATGGAGGGGAGCCTGGCTTTATCCTCTAAGGCTAAATGTCACATCTTTTTGTGTCATTTGGTGTGGGAGTTGACGTCTCACTATATTTTATTCAAAAGCCCTTTGAAATATTGAAGAAAAAAAAACACTTTATTCCTGAACTGTTGACTCTAAAAAGATTAAACAAAAGTTAAAAATTGTTGAGTTGTTCATCCAACAATACTTTTTTAAGTCTATGTATATTCCTCTTAGTCTTGCAGGTAGTAGGATGTTAAAACAAAGTAAGAAAACACACGTCTGAGCTTCCTCCTGTGTGTGTGAAAATATTTCAGTGCTCGTCTGAGAGGCTTCTTCATCCTGTTGACATGTCACATTTCTGATGTGAGACATCACATATTTTGAGCTTTATTTAATCAACGTTATAATTGCCATGGCAAGAAAGTTGAGGAAAATTGTTTTTCCTGTACTCCCACCACTGTTCTCTCTTGGCCTCTGCATGGCGTTCTGCCACTCGGTATGTAAGGCTCACGTGGTTTCATTCAAGGTAGAAATTCATAGAAACGCCATTGACAGAGATGCAAGTAAGACATAGTCTATCACACCCCCCCCTCCTTTTCTCCCCAGTTGCACTCGACTAATTACCCCACTCTTCCGAGCCGTCCCGGTCACTGCTCCACCTCCTCTGCCGATCTGGGGAGGGCTGCAGACTACCACATGCCTCCTCCCATACATGTGGAGTCACCAGTCGCTTCTTTTCACCTGACAGTGAGGAGTTTCACCAGGGGGATGTAGCACGTGGGAGGATCACACTCCCCCCCCCCCGACCCAATTTCGCCTCCGGGATGAATAAAGTATTCTGATTCTGATTCCCCTCGCCCCGAACAGGCGCCCCGACTGACCAGAGGAGGCGCTAGTGCAGCGACCAGGACACATACCCACATCCAGCTTCCCACCTGCAGACACGTAGGGACGCTCAACCAAGCCAGAGGCAACACTGGGGTTTGAACCGGCGATCCCCATTTTGGTAGTCAATGGAATAGACGACCATGCCAACTGGACACCCCTTTGTCTATCACCTTTAATGTTTTCAATGAATCGATCAATCAATCAATCAATCAATCAATCAATCAATCAATCAATCAATCAATCAGACTTTATTTGTATAGCACTTTCAAACAAATCAATCTTCTGCTAGAAGTCTGGAAGTGTTTCTGATGTGTCAGTTTGCGTCTCTGGGTTGTTGGTTATCTTACAAACATGAGTCAGACGAGCTGACTTTACCTCTGTTGAATCGATGCAAAAGCATCTATTTTACAATGGCAGTGTTATGCTTCCGGTCGGGGTATTATGTAGATTATATGCAATGTTCACTCATTCCAAAATGTGCAGTCAGTACTGGGCCTACGTCCAATTACAGACTTGCTATTCTGATCACACCAGACTTAGACAACAGTTGTTCTTTGCATCTGCGACACTGTGTTTTCTTGTTATAAAACTTGCTTGATGGAAACCATGACCCTGTCAGCTGTTTATTTTCCGTAGTTGTCCAAACACAGGCGTCCTGCGAATGCCGGCTGGCCGGCTCGAATAGCTGAGCCCATGTTTTCACTGGCAAACGTGCAGCCATTATGAGCGCTGCCGCAGGCCCCAGTCGTATCTCACGTTACATGCCACGGTCACGTCAGGCTTTTAATGGACCCGGCTAGGCAGCTTTATGTGACACCTGCTAATAAATGAGTCACAATTAAGTGTGCTGCAATTAAAGAAAGGCAAACTGTTCAAACATCAATAAGTAATGTTTTAATATGAAATCTAGAGCTGGCTGAAACGAATGCTTATTAACAAAACCCAGTCAGTTAGCTATGTGCCGTGTAGTCCCGGGTTCAGGCCCCGGTACTGGTCCTTTAGCCTCCCCATTCACTTTCCACATCTCACTTTCCACATCTCAGCAGAGACGTGTCCTCCGCGGTTGTCCTCCCCTCTTTTTGTTTTTTGTTTTTTTTCATCTTGCGCCTTTCTTCCGTCTCATCTCACTCACTCCATCTGTCTCGAGCTCTCTTTCTCTACAGGCCCTCGCCAGCCCGCCTCTGCTGTCGTGATGCCGGGTTGCAGATTCGACAGCACCCTACACGGCACAGACAGAGGCGCACACCGCTCCTCACGCACACGGACACACACAACTTGCATTTAGATTATACATAATATATTTTCCTTCTTTTCTGGGAGTCTGCCCCGAGCGCACTCGGTGGCTCCACCAGCGCAGGGCTCGGCTGTGACATTTAGAGGAAGTGCTGTGAGGTTATGTGCAGTGTGGCGTCAAGTTATTGTGGAAGCATAACATATTGATGTGGCATTAATACTAAAAAAAAAGAAAAAGAAAAAAAAAGTACTGTTGTATGCTGACAGGGAAGATTGAAACTTTTCAGCGGTGTTTTTTTATTATTATTTCAGCGTTTTTCTTTTTTTATGGATTCGGGGGGGTTGAATTTAGGCTTTCCTATCATAGTGTTTCTGCTTTGCTGGGCGCCTACCGAGGAAACCCAACACAGAGAGAGAGAGACTCCCGTTATATTGTGGTCCGCCGGTTCACAGAGTCCCTTCCAGGTTCTGTAAGACGTGTGGGCAGGTATGTCAGTGTTCATGTTCTTCTTCCTGACGTGCTAGAATAGATGAAACGGATGCATTACTGTGGGCCCTGTCAAGGCAGTTAAATGCCAGGGGGTAACCTTGGCTGTCGTGTTATTTAACCGCAACTATCGTTGATTTTTTTTTTGTCTTGCCTTTAAATGCAAATAAAGAAAATGACCTTTAGTGTACCCCGGATTAATTTGGTAAAAACCTGCTGATTCAAGCTCGTTGTCATTCTTTCACGTTAACAGCGGTTGAAAGCTATCCTTGAATTAGGGTCATGTTCGTTGCGTAGCCATCCCTCTCAAGAAAAAGATGCAGTTTACTTCAGTTTTGGGGCAGTAACAGTAAAGGGCTGACACACGTTACACTAGGAAGAGGGGGGAGATCATAATCAGGCTGTTTTTGCTTTTTGCCTCTTTTTTTTTTTGGCAGCACGGTGAACCATTTGTTAGCACTGTTGCCTCACAGCAAGGAGGTCCTGGGTTCGAACCCCAGGCTGTTGTATATTTAAGGTTTATTTATCTATTTATTATAATTTGGTAGCTAACTTTCATGAATTTTGATGGAGATGGAACTTTCCTTCGCTATTAGTATTATTATTATTATTATTATTATTATCTATTATCTATTATCAATATTATTATTATCCATCCATCCATTATCCAAACCGCTTGTCCTGCTCTCAGGGTCGCAGGGATACTGGAGCCTATCCCAGCAGTCATTGGGCGGCAGGCGGGGAGACACCCTGGACAGGCCGCCAGGCCATCACAGGGCGCACACACACGCACACACACACACACACACACACACACACACACACACACACACACACACACACACACACACACACACACACACACATACACACGTTCACATCTAGGGACAATTTAGTATGGCCGATTCACCTGACCTACATGTCTTTGGACTGTGGTAGGGAAATTATTATTATTATTATTATTATTATTATTATTATTATTATCATCAAGGGAAAGCAGAAATGTCTGAAGCCCATGATGCCGTATCATGAACCAGATTTCTTGGTTAGCTTGGCCTGAAAGCAGACGTCCCACTTCTTTGGAAATGCCTGCATGTCCCCGATGCAGTCCAAAGAAGCCCTAATCACTTTTTTACCCCTCATTCTCCTCCAGATTTGATTAATACATCCTATCTTGTTCCTCTTTTGTACACATGCCTAGCTGACCAGCTATTTACATGGAGCTGGATTTACTGCTGACAGAGAAGACCTTTGCAAGTCCACTCAGCCTCCTTTTCCTTTCCTCCATATCAAGCTGTGGACGTTCATTCAAAGTACTGATCTTGAGGAGAATATAAAACCTTCTTTTCCACAAATTATTCGGCAACGCCGCCTTTGGGTCCTAATACTGAGTGAAACAGCATTTTTCTATCACCCACTGTGGTGTAAATAACAGTAAAACTCTTCTCAAGGTGAGTTTAGGGTCAGGTCTGGGCTCATATCCAGCACCCCTGGCTGGTAAATTTAAGCTGTTCCCTGAAATGTCACGTAAACTAGCTACCTACACCTAGCATGTCTAAAACAAGCACATGGAAAATCATTTGCAGGCTGTTTTCTCGCATTTGAGGAGAGAAACAAAGCACTACTACTGTATTTGATTAACCATGGAAGTACTGAGGGCATCTGGGTAGCGTAGCGGTCTATTACATTGTCTACCAACAAGGGGACCGGAGGTTCGAATCCTCGTGTTGCCTCCAGCTTGGTCGGGCGTCCCAACAGACACAATTGGCCGTGTCTGCGGGTGGGAAGCCAGATGTGGGTATGTGTCCTGGTCGCGGCGCTAGCGCCTCCTCTGGTCGGTTGGGGCGCCTGTTCAGGGGGGAGGGGGAACTGGAGGGAATAGCGTGATCCTCCCACGCGCTACGTCCCCCTGGTGAAACTCCTCATTGTCAGGTAAAAAGAAGCGGCTGGCGACTCCACGTGTATGGGAGGAGGCATGTGGTAGTCCGCAGCCCTCCCTGGATCAGCAGAGGGGGTGGAGCAGCGACCGGGATGGCTTGGAAGAGTGGGGTAATTGGCCGGATACAATTGGGGAGAAAAAGAGGGAACCCTCCCCCAAAAAAACCAAAACAAACAAAAAACAAACATGGAAGTACTGTGGGTCTTCGAAACATAAATTAACTTTGCCAACCATCGCTGCTGTTGCAGTGCAGCCATTACAGAAAAAGACAAAAGGCTCTCAAAATATAAAACATCTAGATCATTCTAAGGTGTGACAGCCTATTTATTTTCACATGGTGCACTTGTGAATGTATTAGCATGCTTATTGTTGCTGACACGTGTGGTTTTACCATGTCGTGGACTGTTATAAGGGCACGGCACGCAAAGAGGAGTAAACAAGGCAGGAAGGACAGACTGAGCAGGTATCTGATTTAAAGAGACGTAGAAGACCGACATCAACATGCAAGCACTGAATTATAATAAAATACAGCGGATCGTCGGTCGAGCCTCTCAACCTGCTGCTCGTCAGTGTGTCTGAGTTGGGATCACTTTGAAACCTCAGCATCACAGTTACGCCTTATACGATATGTGTGAGTGATAAATGCTGGGAGAGCCTGCAGCACTTAAACGTTAGTCATGGAGCGTAAAGACAGGTTAACAGCAGGATGTGGTCACTAAAACCATCTGACTTAGAAGACTAGAAGAATGAAGTGTGTTGCCTTTTAATTTATTGCGACCCCATAATGCACCGAGGATGGGCTCTTTGGGAGGAAAATGGGCCTGTGGAGCCGTAACGATGTTAAAGCTTTCACACACAACCTCTCCTATCTGACTGCCAAAGAAACACAAGAGAATTAATTGAGAGAAAAGCATAAATTACTCGCAGCCAGCCGGCAGCAGCCAACTGGCTTTGTCACGGCAATATGTTTTTCTCTTGCTTTACTTTTCTTTACTTCCCGTCTCAGTTTATGTCCCTGTCTATCGCTGTCTATCATCCACTCTTTTCCTCTTTCCAAAGCACAGACCAGAGGACGACATGCCAGGGCCTCAGAAGAGCTGAGGCCTCATTTATAAACCAGTGCGTAGGAGCCATACTAAAGTGTACGTGCGCACAAAAGCCGAAAATGGCGTGTGGCAAAAAAAATCATATTTATAGAACCGTATGCTCTTACACTTGCAGACATTGTTCCCTTTATAATTCACCATCCACCTGGACCTGTTCGTACGTGGACCAGCCTCCTGTCCCACCCTCCACTTGCCCACCTTCAACCATAGAAGGTCGATGCCAAGCACCTCATGAATGTTGATGCATATAAACGAGCCTGCTTATTAATGGCTCTTTTTTATGATTTCCCCCCTTTTTTCCCCCCAGTTGTACCCGGCCAATTACCCCACTCTTCTGAGCTGTCCCGTTTCGGGGGGGGGAGGGGGGCTGCAGACTACCACATGCCTCCTCCGATACATGTGGAGTCGCCAGGCACTTCTTTCATTAGGGGACGAAACTCCTCACTGTCAGGTGAAAATGCAGGAGGATCATGCCATTCCCCCCCCCCCGCCCGTACAGGCACCCCAACCGACCAGAGGAGGCGCTAGTGCAGTGACCAGGACACATACCTACATCCAGCTTCCTACCCGCAGACATGGGCAATTGTGTCTGTAGGGACGCCCGACCGAGCCGGAGGTAACATGGGGATTCGAACCGGTGATCCCCGCGTTGATAGGCAACAGAATAGACCACTATGCTACCTGGATGCCCGATTAATGGTTCTCTATGGTGAATGGCAACAACTGAGAGGAAGACCAAGAAAAGGAATTTTTGTGACCCAGAAATCCATGTGTTTGTGGGTGAGGTGGAGGTGAGAAAGCGCATGCTGTTTGGTGGCTGCAACAGTAGGGTCGCAAACAGAAGAACATGCAGTAGGAGGCGACACCTCGCTGCTGCTGCTGCTGCTGCTGCTGCTGCTGCTGCTGCTGCTGCTGCTGCTGCTGCGGTTAATGTAGCGTGTGACAGACAGGGCAGTGCCAGAAATACAAATACAAAAGTGGTCAGATCTAAAGATGGAGGCAACAACAAAAAAAGAAAAAAGGAATCGGATCCCACCGTCGGAGCGTGTCAGCTGCTGGTGGGGGGCAAGGGCACACCCGAGCTCACGCCGCTGGAAACAAAAAGTACCCGAGGAAACAAGGGTGCGTGGCGTAGTGTCGGAGCAGGAGGAGACACGGTCATGGCCGATGAACCCGGTGAAGCGCTGCTTTATCTTTCATTACATGGCTGTGTAAACAATTAACCGCAGAGACGCGTGAAAAGGCACAGTGGGCTAATGTGCCGTTAGTTCTTCTTCCGGGGTCGATGGAGCTGTAGGTGGCGCGGAGAGTCCCGGCGAGGAGAGTCCTGCAGAGGGGGCTGAAGCCGTAGAGACCACGGCACCAGTGCATCCCGTGTGCATGGTGCCTCCGGAAGTGGCCGGGTCCTGACCAATGCCGTTCGTGTCATGGCAGACGGACTGAGGCAAATACGAGCTGCCATGTGTGAAATAACAACATTAAAAGATCTGGTTAAAAAATTAACCTTAATTGCCGCCTTTTTGCAAACGCCGTATGACATCCTCATGGATCCTTGCTGCCAGTTGATAGGCTTCCTGTTGGGGAGGGAGCTCTGGGTCAGGGTCCTCGGGCTGGTGGGGAGCTAGGAGGGAGAGGCAGATCAATACTCTGTGCCATATTGTGCAGAACAACACACGCCCTGCTAATCTGGCAGCCTGTTTTTGGGGTGATATAAAAGTCGGCCAACCAAGGTGTCTAAAGACCACCGTCGGCGTGTGAGGAGGCCGATGGCACGCTCCACAACTGAGTGTGCGCGAGCGTGGCTGTCATCATAGCGCGTTTCCTGTGGGGAACGTGACGCTGAGCAGTGTTGATGAAATATTGAGCAGAATTTGGTTTGGCTTATATCTTCTACAGTTGAAAGGTGCTTATGGAATAATTATGGCTCACCAGCACTGATAACACTGCTGGGTTGAATGTGTACGATAAAGTGGATTTATGATTAGCGTGCGATACGGAGTGAAATGAAACGTATGAGAGGCATCATGATACGTGTCATGATGCCTCTCACACGTTTCATTTCAACAATCTGGCTTCAATCCACCACCTCACCATCTGCGTCACCAATGTCCCGTCTCCAGAATGTTCGTACGCGCGGGTCAGCGGTTCCGTACCAGTGCGCACATCCTCCCATCAAGTTTGCTTTTACAGAGCCCAACTTTTGCGTGGGAAGTGGTGTATGCCTCTTCTTTCTTTATTTAAATGTATTTCTGATTTTTCCCTTTTTCTCCCAATTTAGTTGCCAGTCGATCCCTATTCTAATTCAAACACCCACCCTCGTACTGCATGCGTTCGCCAACTGCATCTCTCCGGCGGGCAGTTTCGAAGGAGACGCCTCGCCACTTTTGTGACAAGGCGACTCCAGGCCGAACCACTGCTTTTTCCCCCCACACAGAGACGCGTGCATGTGACGAACACAAGCCGACTCTGCCCCCCTCCCGAAGACAGCGCTGCCAATTATTGCTACTTCATTGAGTCCAGCCATAGTCGGATCTGACGAGACCGGGGCGCGAACCCCGGTCCCCAGTGGGCAACTGCATCGACACAAACCTGATGCTTGGACCGCTACACCACCGCGGACCCTGCGTATGCCTCTTTCAGGCCCCGTTTTGTGCGTACGCAACGGTTAGAAATGATGCCCCTTGTGTTCCCTTTTTTTCTTTATCCCCCCCTTCTTCTGTTTTTATCTCTGCTTCTTAGTATTTTTGCTTCCTTCCTTTTCTCTCAGTCTGCCTCAGCCATCACCTTTAATCAACCTTTTTCTCTTTTTTCCTACAACCACCTCATTCTTTCTCCTCTCCAACCTGCTTTGGCCAATTCTATAAAGAAGAATATGGGATATAAAAAAGAGCATGTTGAGTCTGGGACGTTGCACTTACTTCTTTGTTTTTACAAATCCTACCAAGGGCTGAGATGTTTTATTATGTGTTGATGCACACACACTCAAAAACTAGATGACACATTAAACTTATTCTATTAGATTTCAATCAGGACAATTTTTGTATTTGAATACACGTTTCATTGTATTAAATGGCAATATTAAGCTTTGGTGATAAATGGACCAGCTGTGTACAGGCAGCACCTAGACGAGTGCACTAAACTATCGGTGCACAGTTGCCCTTACAGCACTTAGAGAAGATCCATATGGTGGTTGGTGGGATGGAGGTGGCTGAGTAGCACAAACTGTGCATTACGTCAGCATCGGCATACAACAGAAGCACAACTGGTTTCCTCCAGTTAAATAGGCAGCACGGTGGCCCAGTGGTCAGCAATGTTGCCTCACAGCAAGAAGGTCCTGGGTTCGAACCCCAGGCCATCCCAGGTCCTTTCTGTGTGGAGTTTGCATGTTCTCCCCGTGTCAGCGTGGGTTTCCTCCGGGTGCTCTGGTTTCCTCCCACTGTCAAAAAGACATGCGTGTTAGGGTTAATACTCCTGCCTGTGCCCCTGAGCAAGGCAAAGTGAAGAAGAACTGGAGTCGGTGCCCAGGCGCTGCAGCTGCCCACTGCTCCTATACAGTAGGATGGGTTAAATGCAGAGAACAAATTCATTGTAAGCTGTACAATGACAAAAACAAAGTGGCTTTCTTTGTTAAATAGTCTGCCCTTAAGCAAAGTGATTGTGATTGGTGTATATTTGATACTCGGCTGAGGCCAACAAGATCAACAGTCAGCAAGTGTTTCCTGACTGAACTTGTTCAACCCATTTTAATCAGGCCCACTCAAGTATCTGAAGTGTATGTTTCAGTGTGTGTTTTACAGCGGGAAGTTAGGGTGTAAAATGGGGGATGTACATAACCGCCATACATTTCAACTGAAACTATTGCTTGGAGTGGGCTGGTACTCACTGGTATAGAATACAATACAATATAATACAATACAATAGCATACTCTTAATTAGTCTTTTTTTACATACATACAAATGAAATGTACTCTCTGCATTTAACCCATCCTAGCTGTGTAGCTAGGAGCAGGGGGCAGCCGCTGTGCTGCACCAGAGGACCGACTCCAGTTGTTTCTTCCTATTGCCTCGTCAGGGACACAGACATTAACCCTAACATGCATGTCTTTTTTGATGGTGGGAGGAAACCGGAGTGCCTAGAGGAAACCCACGCAGACATGGGGAGAACATGCAAACTCCACACAGAAAGGACTTGGGTTCGAACACAGGACCTTTTGCTGTGAGGCAACAGCGCTAACCACTTGGCCACCATACTGCCCAAGTGCACAAGTTTTACATACGTATGCTGTATGTGTTACATATGTGTATGCTGCATAAGTGTTACAATGAAATTGGATTCCTGACATATTTGGTGACCATTTGGCAAATTCGCTCTCGAGAGCCAAGCTGAGAGCTTTACGTAGGATAGCCTACGTTAAGTTCGTTTTGTGGCTGAGCGCTGCTGCATTTTTTGAAAGCGTGCACTTTGTTATTCCATGTTCTCCCTTTATCGAATATATGTTTCAACATGTTAATGAGATTACTTGCTAATGAAATTGCCTTTGTTGTTGTTTTCCCATTATAAGTCACCCAGAATGAAAGAAAAGAGGCACGTTTTAAAAAAAATGCAGCATCACTGATACAGAAAACAAGCGCTCCCTACGGACATAGTACAAGATCATGTTTGTTTCAGCACGCAAGGGAATTTTATGGCCCATACTTTCGAGATATATTGTCTTGAAATTCTGTTTGCCATCTTTTTTTTTCCCCATTTCAATCTACTACTACTACTACTACTACTACTACTACTACTACTGTCGGCTGCTCCCTTTAGGGGTCGCCACAGCGGATCATCCGTTTCCTTTTCTTCCTGTCTTCTGCATCTTCTTCTGTCACACCAGCCACCTGCATGTCCTCCCTCACCACATCCATAAAGCTCCTCTTTGGCCTTCCTCTTCTCCTCTTCCCTGGCAGCTCCATATTCAGCATCCTTCTCCCAATATACCCAGCATCTCTCCTCCACACATGTCCAAACCATCTCAATCTTGCCTCTCTTGCTTTGTCTCCAAACCGTCCAACCTGAGCGGTCCCTCTATTATACTCGTTCCTAATCCTGTCCTTCTTCGTCACTCCCAGTGAAAATCTTAGCATCTTCAACTCTGCCACCTCCAGCTCCGCCTCCTGTCTTTTCGTCAGTGCCACTGTTTCCAAACCATATAACATAGCTGGTCTCACAACCATCTTGTAAACCTTCCCTTTAACTCTTGCTGGTACCCTTCTGTCGAAAATCACTCCTGACACTCTTCTCCACCCACTCCACCCTGCCTGCACTCTCTTCTTCACCTCTCTTGCAATCCCCGTTACTTTAGACAGTTGATCCCAAGTATTTAAGATAGATAGATCATTTTAGATAGGTTATTTTATTTGAAATAATCTAACACTATATATTAGATTATTAATCTAAATAAACTCATAAACCTTCCATCATCTTTACTCCTTTCATCCTCACCATTCTGCTGTCCTCCCTCTCATTCATACATAGGTATTCCGTCATGCTCCTACTGACTTTCATTCCTCTTCTCTCCAGTGCATACCTCCACCTCTCCAGGCTCTCCCCAACCTGCGCCCTACTCTCGCTACAGATCACAATGTCATCCGCGAACATCATAGTCCACGGAGACTCCTGCCTGATCTCATCCGTCAACCTGTCCATCACCCCTGCAAACAAGAAAGGGCTCAGAGCCGATCCTTGATGTAATCCCACCTCCACCTTGAATCCATCTGTCATCCCAACTGCACACCTCACCATTGTCACACTTCCCTCATACATATCCTGCACCACTCCTACATACTTCTCTGCAACTCCCGACTTCCTCATACAATACCACACCTCCTCTCTCGCCACCCTGTCATAAGCTTTCTCTAAATCTCCAGACAAAATGCAACTCTTTCTGGCCTTCTCTATACTTCTCAATCAACATTCTCAAAGCAAACATCACATCTGTGGTGCTCTTTCGTGGCATGAAACCATACTGCTGCTTGCTAATCGTCACCTCTTCTCTTAACCAAGCTTCTATTACTCTTTCCCATATCTTCATGCTGTGGCTGATCAACTTTATACCTCTGTAGTTGCTACAGTTCAGCACATTGCCCTTGTTCTTGAAAATCGGTACCAGTATATTTCTTCTCCACTCCTCAGGCATCCTCTCACTTTCCAAGATTGTGTTAAACAATCTAGTTAAAAACCCCACTGCCATCTCTCCTAAACATCTCCATGCCTCCACAGGTATGTCATTAGGCCTCTCCACTCTTCATCCTCTTCATAGCTGCCCTCACTTCCTCCTTGCTAATCCGCTGCACTTCCTGATTCACTATCCCCACATCATCCAACCTTCCCTCGCTCTCATGTTCTTCATTCATCAGCCCCTCAAAGTACTCCTTCCACCTTCTCAACACGCTGTCCTCACTTGTCAGCACATTTCCATCTCTATCCTTGATCGCCCGAACCTGCTGCACATCCTTCCCAGCTCGGTCCCTCTGTTTAGCCAATTGGTACAAGTCCTTAGTGTCTAACCTCTTGTACAACTCCCCATACTCATTTTCCTTTGCCTTTGCTACCTCTCTCTTCACTTTACACTGCATCTCCTTGTACTCCTGTCTACTTTCTTCATCTCTCTGACTATCCCACTTCTTCTTTGCCTACCTCTTCCTCTGTATACTTTCTTATACTTCCTCAGTCCACCACTAAGACTTCTTGTCTTCCTTCCTCTGTCCTGAATGACACACCAAGTACCTTCCTAGCTGTCTCCCTCACTATTTCTGCAGGGGTTACCCAGCCATCCGGCAACTCTTCACTACCACCCAGTGTCTGTCTTAACTCCTCCCTGGGAAGGAGGCTCTGCCTTCACTCATTTCATCTTCTTGGTCTTCAAAGTCATCCTAAGACCACCATCTGATGCTGCCTAGCTACTTTCTGCCCTGTCACCACCTTGCAGTCTCCAATCTTTCAGATCATGCCCTCTACACAAGATATAGTCCACCTGTGTGCACTTTCCTCCACTGTTGTACATCACCTTATGTTCCTCCCTCTTCTTGGAATATGTATTCACCACAGCCATTTCCCTCCTTTTCGCAAAATCCACCGCCATCTGTCCTTCCACATTTCTCTCCTTGACACCATACCTACCCATCACCTCCTCATTACCTCTGTTCCCTTCACCAACATGTCCATTGAAGTCTGCTCCAATCACCACTCTCTCCTCCTTGGGTACCCTCTCCACCACGTCATCCAACTCACTCCAGAATTCTTCTTTCTCTTCCATCTCACACCCAACTTGTGGGGCATATGCACTGATAACATTCAGCAATACACCTTCGATTTCCAGCTTCATACTCATCACTCTGTCTGACACTCTCTTCACCTCCAGCACACTCTTGACATACTCTTCCTTTAGAATTACCCCTACCCCATTTCTCCTCCCAATCGCACCATGGTAGAGGAGTTTGAACCTACCTCTGTTGGTCCTGGCCTTACTCCCCTTCCACCTGGTCTCTTGTATGAACAGTATATATTCCTTCCTTCTTTCGATCATATCAGCCAGCTCTCTCCCTTTACCAGTCATAATACCAACATTCAAAGTTCAGACTCTCACCTCCACACTCCTACCCTTCCTCTTCTCTCGCTGCCTCTGGACATGCCTTCCCTCTCTCCTTCTCCTTCACCCAACAGTAGCATAGTTTCCACCTGCACCCTGCTGACCAACAGTACTGGTGGCGGTCATTGGTGACCCAGGCCTAGACCGATTCAGTATGGAAATCTGATTTATGATCCGCAAATTTGATTTGGCAAACATTTTATGCCGGATGACCTTCCTGGTGCAACCCTTCCCATTTATCCAGGCTTGGGACCGGCACTAAGAATACACTGGCTTGTGCATAGGCTGACATAATTCATGCCATAGAACAGCCATGATGCAGTCATGGTGCAGCCCTGATATTTGTTAAATTACTACATTACAGTAATTTCTATGTCACCTGCACCTTGACTCACACCATACCTACCACCCCCATGGCCTTGCTTTTTGTATGTTTTACAGTGGTCTCATTATGTTGTTATTTCATAATTAAAAAAACAAACAAACAAAAAAAACACCAGAAAGCAGGAAACAAAGTCTAAGAAACTAAACATTTTTGAGGACAGGGTCCCCCAGAGCCACCTTTCTGAGTTATAAATCACCCACTTTCAAAGGTCTCTAGGTCGGCAAGTATGGCACACGCTGAAAACTTTCCATGGAGAGTAGAATCTGTTTTCTCCTCACGCGTGGCACAGGTCTGGACATTGGGTAGGGGGGCATTCACCCAAAAAAATTTGAGATCACTCATTTCAGATTACTTAGTAGGCTACTCACTGACTCTCGGGATCGAAAATGAAATGTAGCACCTGCAATACCACTTTGATAGAGAAAGGTTTGCAAAGACTTGCAAAGAGCATAGAATGTGAAGTGGAAGAACAGGGAGAGAAAAAGCACCACAGAATGAAGTAAAACAAGACCAAGCTGAATCACACCTGATCACAGGCCAGATAAATTTGGCTGAAAAGGGAAAGTTTAGTAGACATCTAAATCTTAGCCTTAAAAGCCCCACTAAAACAAAAGTGATTAAAGTATTCGAGCAGACTATATGGACTTGAAGTGTGTATCTCTGTTTGTGTTCAGTGCTGGCTATCACATTGAATTGGATGGCTTAGACACTTCATCACACATAACGGTTGATGCACAAACACTTATATTTCCTGTCAAAATTCTTTGTGTTAGCATTTGGAATGATTCGACAAGGAATTATTAAGTTGTAATTGTTCAGTTTTGATTTAGATGTTTCCTAAATGGACTACAGCTCTGTCTCACCAGTGATGTCAATGCCAGGCTCCAGCAGCGTGCTCGCGTGGGGCTTTTAAAAATCTGTATCGGCTTAGTCAAGATGCTGGGAATGCCTACTAGCTGGTTTGTGAAATACTTTGGATCTGATCAAAAAGAACATCCAGCGGGGTCAAACCATGTCATCAGTATGGTATGTAGAGGAATTTGTGTACTCAATACACATTGCCATGTGGGAACCGTCCAGCTTGAAGCGCTGCATCGCTATTTGACTTCTTTTCTGTCGTGCAGCCATAATGCAATCATTATGAGAGCGCACACAATTCTTTTGTGGTACACTCTTGTGCCTTTGCAAAATATACGGTTATTGTAATATCATTCACCGCACACGCTAAGTTTCAAAAATGGATGGCATAAGAATTTTTAAGCTGTTAATAAGTTTAGAGTACTTTTAAAAAATCTGCCCATTGGAAACCTAATGTAAACATTATTTCTAAGGAATGCAACCAACAGACGGAAAAGGGTGACAAAGATGGGGAAAAATGCCAAAATTTTACCTGATAGACTACGCTTGTCTGATGGGTAATGCTACCCTAGGTATATTGCCTGCTGCTGGGTTTGTCCTGCTGTGTAGGTCAATGAGAGGTCTGCTCTTCTTGCCAAGTCTCTGTAACACTCAGATGATGATACCGCATGGCACAGTGCTGTTCTGCCACACTTTTTGGGAGGATGCCTCATGGGTTCCTGCATGCATCCCAGTATCCTCTTTTCTGTTTTGGCATTGGGTCATTATCCCTTAGTGTAGTCATTAAGTGTTTTATTTCTAGATCTGTTTGTGCATTTTGTCTACTTTGCCCACTCATCAACTTTTATGTGCCTACCTGTCCTAGAAGTGGATCCTTCCTCTGGTGGCTGGTCTTTTCTATACTGTGCAAAGAAATGTGCCTCATAAAATAAAACAATAGCGGAAGCTGATTTGCAAGTGCAGGTTTGTGGGAACCGAGTTGTAAATGTATCAAAAGCCAGAGCTGAGCAAAAGTTAAAGGAAACGTAAACGCAATGTAAAAATAAAATTCGAAAAATAATTATGATATTTAGTGGTTATAGGGATACATATTTCCCCTTATTGAGCTAGTAGGAACGTTGGTTTACAGCTGCTGTTTTCTCAGTTCGGGTTTGCAGTGGTACACTTCCGCTGCGCGGGTTGTTGTTGTAGTGGTAATGGTGGAAGGAATAAATGGTGCACGTTGTGTAGCCAAAAGAGAAAGTTGTCACGACTCCTATTTGAGCTCCTCTACACTGGTGACCCCGACGTTTGTCTCTTGGTAGTTATCAGAGACAATCTTTCGAACGAACATGGTTGACTAAATCAACGCGGTTTCTCTCAAATTGCCAGAGTTCTGGGAGTCATCGGCAACGACATGGTTCGCCCAGGCGGAAGCGCAGCTTGCTATCTGCAAAATAACAGATGATGCTACTAAATACTACTACGTGGTATCGGCGCTCGGGTGTTCGACTGCAACTAGAGTGGTGAGTCTCCTTACAAATCCTCCGGTAGCAGACAAATACAAGGGGCTCAAACATCACCTCTTGAGGATTTTTGAACTTTCCGACACCGAGAGGGCCCACCGTCTCTGTTCTCTGCAAGGCTTGGGTGACAGCAAGCCATCCGAGCTCATGGACACAATGCTGAATCTGCTGGGACCGGCGCACACACCTGATTTCCTCTTTGTCCAACTGTTTCTGCGACAACTGCCTGCTCAGGTGCGGACCGCTTTGGCTAACACCAGCATTACCGATTGCCGCAAGCTAGCTGAAGAAGCTGACAAGTTCTTCCTGGCCAGCCAACAGCAGCACTGCGCGTCCACGCTCACCCCTGCCCACCCCCACAAGCCACTACCTGGTGGCTCAATGGTGGTCGCCGCAGCAACCGCCGGTCGGCGACAGGAGCCCGGCCTGTGCTTTTACCATGCAAAGTTCGGGGCCAGGGCGAAAAAGTGCAACTCCCCGTGCAATTTCAGCTCGTCGGGAAACGCCAAGGCCGGCGCTCACTAGTGGCCATGGGCGTCGGCGTGGAGGACAACAGGCTACTTTTCCTGCAAGACTCCATCTCGGGGCGGCGTTTCCTATGCGACACTGGGGCGCAGAGGAGTGTCGTACCTGCATCGAGGGTGGACGCCCTGTCGGGCGCTCACGGCCCTCCCATGGAAGCTGCTAACGGCAGCTCTATCCATACGTACGGCACGAGGCACATTGACATGTGTTTTAACGGACAGCGGTTCAGCTGGGATTTTGTCACCGCCGACGTGGCATTTCCCCTCCTCGGTGCAGATTTCCTTTGTGCTCATGGGCTGCAGGTGGACGTCAGGAATCGACGCCTGATTGACGCTGTCACCTTCGCTTCACACGCGTGTGCACTCAGCGATACAGGCTCCGTCAGGCTGTCCAGCATGCTCTCCAACGAGGACGTGTTTCTCCCTCTTCTCTCTGAGTTCCCTGACCTCACTCAGCCCACATTCTCGTCATCTACAACCAAACATGGGGTTGAGCACCACATCGCCACCACTGGCCCGCCGGTGCACGCCCGAGCTCGGCGCCTCAACCCGACCAAGCTCTCTGTCACCAAGGCGGAGTTTGAGAACATGGAGCGCCTCGGCATCATCCGCCGCTCCAGCAGCCCATGGGCTTCACCCCTTCACATAGTGCCTAAGCCTGGCGGTGGGTGGCGTCCATGTGGTGACTACCGTCGGCTCAATGACGCAACAACACCGGACCACTACCCGGTCCCTCACATCCAAGATTTCTCCGCCTACCTGGCTGGGAATGTGATCTTTTCCAAGGTGGACCTCGTCCGTGGATACCACCAGGTGCCCGTCCGTCCCGCTGATGTCCCCAAAACGGCTGTGACAACTCCGTTCGGATTATTCGAGTTCCTGCGCATGCCGTTTGGGCTCAAGAACGCCGCGCACTCTTTGTGTACCTGGATGACATCCTGGTCACTAGCACCTCCGTGTCCGAGCACTTGTCCCACCTCAGAGCCCTTTTCGAGAGT
The DNA here is from genome assembly GCF_029633865.1 of Lampris incognitus. Classification (NCBI taxonomy): domain Eukaryota; kingdom Metazoa; phylum Chordata; class Actinopteri; order Lampriformes; family Lampridae; genus Lampris; species Lampris incognitus. Next base: position 46,048,592 of record NC_079220.1, on the reverse strand, counting down.
GTTGATAGTTAACCCGGTCAAATTCCAGTTTGGTCTGAGCACCATTGACTTCCTGGGCCACCGGGTCACCAAGGACGGGGCGGCCCCCCTTCCAGCTAAGGTGGAGGCCATCGCAGACTTTCCACGCCCACACACGGCCCAGTCCCTCCGGGAGTTCATTGGCATAGTGTCCTTCTACCGCTGGTTCATCCCCCGGGCTGCCGATCTCCTCCGCCCCCTGTATGAGGCTCTGAAGGGCACAGCCCCCAAACACGCCGTGGACTTGTCTGCAGAGAGGGACAAGGCTTTTAAGGATGTGAAGGCCGCCCTGGCTGACGCGGCGATGCTGGCACACCCTGTGTCTGGAGCGCTTATCGCCATCACGACAGATGCTTCGGACTACGCTGTCAGCGCGGTTTACGAGCAGTGGGTGAGCAGCGCGTGGCAGCCGCTTGCCTTCTTCAGCTGGCAGTTGAACCTGAGAGAGCGCAAATACAGCACCTTTGATCATGAGCTGCTTGGCCTTTTCCTCGCTGTTAGGCACTTTCGTTTCCTACTCGAGGGCCGTCAGTTCACGGCTTTCGTCGATCACAAACCACTGGTGTTCGCGACGGCCAAGGTGGCAGAGCCGTGGTCAGCCCACCAGCAGCGATAGTTGGCCTACATCTCTGAGTTTACCACCGACGTGAGGCATGTCGCTGGGAATTCCAACCCAATCGCCGACTGTCTCTCCCAGGCCATCGCTGGTGCCGCCCATTTGGGACTCGACTACAGCCAGATGGCGGCTGACCAGGCCGGCGACCCAGGAGTGCAGGTATGCAGGACCGCCGTCACAGGGCTGCAGTTGGAGGATGTGGCTTTCGACGACGCCGGCGCCACGCTCCTGTGCGACGTCTCTACGGGTCAGCCCCGCCCCGTCGTTCTGACGGCTTGGAGGTGGCGGGTCTTCGACGCAGTCCATGGGCTGTCTCACCCTGGCAGAAAGCCTTCACAGAGGTTGGTGGCGGCAAAGTTTGTCTGGCATGGACTCAAAAAGGATGTGAGGGACTGGGCTGACACCTGTGTGGAGTGCAAACGCTCCAAAGTGCTCCGGCACGTCAAAGTGCCCCTGATACCTTTCACGGTACCTGAGAGGAGGTTCGACCACGTGAATGTGGACCTGGTAGGCCCCCTACCCCCCTCCCGTGGTTTCACATACCTGCTCACCATGGTCGACAGGACCACGCGATGGCCAGAGGCCGTCCCGCTTTTGTACACGACAGCGCCTGAGGTTGCCCGAGCATTCATCAGAACCTGGGTTGCCTGCTTTGGCACCCCATCTGACCTCTCCTCGGACAGAGGGCCGCAATTCACGTCAGCGCTCTGGGAGGAGATCGCCGCGGGTTTAGGGGTGAGGCTCCATCGCACCACAGCGTATCACCCTCAAGCGAATGGATTGGTCGAGAGGTTCCATCGCTCGATGAAGGCCGCATTGCGGGCTACCCTCAAGGACGACCGCTGGGTCGAGAAACTGCCTTGGGTCATGCTTGGGCTCAGGACGGCCCCCAAGGAGGACCTCCAGCCCTCATCCGCCGAACTGGTCTACGGACAGCCACTTCGGGTCCCGGGGGATTTCCTTCCCACCGCCACAGCTCCCTGGTCCGCCAGCTGCCAACGGACTGCGCTGCAGGAGGAAGCCAGGGCTTTTGCACCGGTCCCCACTTCTCAGCATGGCAGCTCTCAGTCCTATGTCCCCACGGAGCTGCGGTCGGCGGAATATGTTTTCATCCGTCACGACGCGCATCGTGGTCCCCTGCAGCCACCCTACAACGGCCCATTTCGGGTACAGGACACTGGAGATAAGCACTTTGTGGTGGAGGTTGGCAGCAGGCTGGAGCGGGTTTCTGTGGACCGCCTCAAGCCTGCTCACCTGGACTTAGACCGCCCTGTTGGTCTTGCCCTGCCCCCACGGCGGGGGCGCCCCCCGGCCCTGCCCCCCTCCCCCGGCGAGCCGCCCCCTCCTTCCCCAGCCCTTCCCTTTCCCCGGTCCAGCTGTGAGGACTCTGCTGCTTTGCCTGCGGTTAACTAGCCCCCAGCTCCTGTTCAGCTGAGCCGTTGGGGCAGAGAGATCCGCCCCCCTCGTCACACTGACTTTTCATATTAAGGCGAATTCTGGGGGGACGTGTAGTGGTTATGGGGATACATAATTCCCCTTATTGAGCTAGTAGGAACATTGGTTTACAGCTGCTGTTTTCTCAGTTCGGGTTTGCAGTGATACACTTCCGCTGCGGGGGCTTTTGTTGTAGTGGTAATGGTGGAAGGAATAAATGGTGTACGTTGTGTAGCCGAAAGAGAAAGTTGTCACGACTCCTGCTTGAGCCCCTCTACAATATAAACTAATATGCACGTGATTAAAAATTAAAGAGCTAATATAACAAAGCTATCCATCTCTGAAAGTTAGTCTTTAAGCAGAATTCCCACCCATATCATGGACCATTTCATAAATGCTGCCATTGAAGCTTTTTTAGCCACTTTGACAAATCCCCGGATGTCTTGCATAAGTGCTCTGATATCACATCTGATTAGTACAGAGTGAGTAAGACTCAGAGCACTCAGATCACACGCCATTACAGCTACCGTTTTTTAGATCATTTTTTAGGCACTGCCAGTGCACCCGATTTGAATGTTATCAGTCTATTGAGGCATGGTGGCACAGTGATTAGCGCAGTCGCCACACAGCAAGAAGATCCTGGGTTTGAGCCCCGGGGTGGTCCAACCTTGGGGGGTTCTCCCGGGTCGTCCTCTGTGTGGAGTTTGCATGTTCTCCCCGTGTCTGCGTGAGTTTCCTCCAGGGGCTCTGGTTTCCTCCCACAGTCCAAAGACATGTAGGCCAAGTGAATCTGCCATACTAAATTGTCCCTAGGTGTGAATGTGTGTGTGTGTGTGTGTGTGTGTGTGTGTGTGTGTGTGTGTGTGTGTGTGTGTGTGTGTGTGTGTGTGTGTGTGTGTGTGTGTGTGTGTGTGTGTGTGTGTGATGGTCTGGCAGCCTGTCCAGGGTGTCTCCCCCGCCTGCTGCCCAATGACTGCCGCGACCCTGAGAGCAGCATAAGGGGTTCGGATAGTGGAGTGGTGGACAGTCTATTGAATAGACGATATCATCACACATCTGGCCCAGATATATGGGCTAGTAGCCAGACTGGTGAAAAGTGAATGTCAAAAGTCAATTTTCACAAGCTAAAGCTGACATAACATCTCCGACAAACATGGATTTGTAAGTTTAACTAATGTATGTTATTTTCTTTCTCCACTTGCACACACAAGCTCAATTACTGTCATTTGTTATTTTCATTTCGCCATATCAGTGATATATTATCACTGAGCTAAATGGGTGATAACAGTCTCCTGAATCTACTAGTAGGTTAAGAAGGCCCCTACTAGCCCATATATTTGGGACAGATGTGTGATGATAAATAACTCCTATTAAATAGACTGATAACAGTCAAATCGGGTGGCCAGTGTAAGTTGTCCTCCCTGCCTTCCAAGACGCTTTCCTCCATCTTCTCAGCAGCAGTTGATTCGGCTTATTTGTTTTACTCCTTCTGCATTGAAGAGCGATAATGGCGGAGTTTCTCAGCATTGGGTCTATGTGATGGCATGCATCGCTCTTCCTGCAGACTGCATGGCACCTCCTTATTGGCACTACAACAGCAATATATGTAAACATTCTCACAACTCTCTTATAAATGATCAAACGTGCCTGAAACTTTTCTTGTGGCATCTCAATATCACAAGCTACCAACCCTTGCATGTGTTTGTGAAACATTTTCTATTCCTTCAAGACATTTAAATCCAAATTTGGCACGGATTCTCAAATGCTCATTACAGCTATGCATTTAGAGCTTTTGTTGGCACTTATCATTCAAGTCAAGTCAATTCTGAAAACAGAACATTACTGTAATCAAGACTGGATAAAATAAATGCATGTATTAGAGTCTCTGCATCAGACATAGACAGGAAAGACCGAAATTGATCTATGTTACCTAAGTGAAAAAAGGCAGTTTTGGTGATTTCTTTAATGTGCTTATCAGAGAAAAGGCTGGGATCAAACGTAACACCAAGATTTTTGGCAGCCACATTTTGTGAAATCAGAGTTGTCGATTGTTATTGTTACTGGATCAAATTGATCTTGCAGGGCCAATGACTAGTTTCTCAGTTTTTTCAAATTTTAAAAGCTGAACATTTAGTGACATCTAATTTTTCACAGCAGCCAAGCAGGCCTCTAAGTTGACTAACTAGCTAAGCCAGAGACACCAAAATTAAAATTTATTCTGTCTAATAGTACACAGTGATCAGTGGTGTCAAATGCTGCACTGAGGTCCTGTAACAGAAGCACAGAAGTGGAATCAGAGTCCATAACTAGTAAAAGATCATTCACCACTGTGGTCAGAGCAGTTTCAGTGGAGTAACAGGCCCTGAAAGCCGATTGAAAAGGTTCATATAGATGGTTTTCTTCTATATGGGTCGAAAGTTGTTGATACACAACTCTCTAGTACTTAAGAAAAGAATGAAAGATTAGAGACTGGTCAATAGTTATTAAGAGACCCTGGATAACTGTCTTAAAACTGCTGGGAACAGTGCCAGTAGTACGTGATAAATTAACAATGTCTAGCATTGTAGGTCCCAGGAAAGGCCAGAGGTCTTTAAAAAGTTTTGCTGGTAAGGGGTCAAGTAGGCAAGTAGTTGGTTTAGAAGCTGAAACGAGCTTAGTCAAAGTATTCAAGAGAGATAGTCTCAAAAGCGGTAATAACAGGGACTATCAGTGACTCATTGTATAGACATGAATTTGGTAAGACAGGATCTGCAGGAGTAGCTGGAATTGAAGAACTAATTTTGTTTATGAGCTCATCAACCTTATTGCAGAAAAAGTCTAGAAACTCATGGGCCGTGAATGATGAGCAGCTAATAGACAGCTGCTTTTTAGTAAGTTTAGATACAGTGTCAAAGAGAAATCTGGGGTTGTGTTTATTAATATTGATTAAGTGAGAGAGATACACTGCTTTTGCAGCAGATAAAGCACGCTTGTATTTCAATAAACACTCATGCCACGATAGGTAGAAAACTTCCAATTTTGATTTTCGCCATTTACATTCCAGTCTCCTGCAGGCCCGCTTAAGAGCATATGCCTGGTCGTTAAACCAGGGTGTAGGCTTCTTTAGTCACCTTGCTCTGGTAGTGAGAGGAGACTAGAAAGGGCCACGTTTAAGTCACTAGTCAAATTTTCAACAGAGTCAGTCACTACAGTGAAAGGAGTCAAGACTTCAGGCAGCTGCTAACCAAATGCAGCTACAGTGGAGGGACCAGTGTCACGAGTGGCAATTACATCTGTGCCAACATTAACAGGACAGGCCAATAAAGCTTCAAATTTAATGAGAAAATGACCTGACATGGCAGATGTGGTTGGCAAGACAGTCAGATCAGAAAAAGATATCCCTTTAGATAAAACCAAATCAAGGGTGTTACCACTGCAATGAGTCGACTCTTGAACAAATTGAGCAAACCTAAAAGTATCATCTAGCACCAGAAAGGATTTACTTAGACGATCAGCAGCCTTATTCATATGACCATTGAAATCACCAAAATTAGAATCTCATCAGAATGAGTAACAAGACCTGAGACAAATTCTCCAAATTCTTCAAGAAATAGTTATAGACAGGAGGTCTAGCAGTTACCCACTAATTTAAGTCCATTATGGAATATTCTGACATTTAAGATTTGGTCGGTTGTAAGAGCTGCGTGACCCAATTAACACAGTGCAGCTGTGTATGGCAAATTAGCCAATTAAAAGTTATCACACGTGTCTCACATTGCAAATGTAATATCAATGTATTTTCATTGTGTGACGGAGGGTTGTGACTTCAGCTCAGTTCAGTTTTTTACAGATTTATAGTTGTGATGTGTAACAACTGTGTAGCTCCATTCAGCACTAGATTGCACCTGACAATTCAACATGTTACGTAAACACCAATTCGTAATTTTATAAACTTAGCATAAAAAGTAAGGAAATTTGTGTTTGGTAGATTATTTCTTTGTTGTAACAATGCTTCTTGGCAATAAATCTTATATCAGGCACCTGATTGTCAGCACCTGGGATACCAGAAGCTCAAAACAAGAGTCAATAGTGTTTGGCATTGGCAGAGAAGATTTGGCAAATTTTTCATGGGAGCAACCCACATGTTCAGCTCTGCTGCTCAGCCCATAAATGCATGTTCCTTACAAATGTGGCACCATTTAAAAGGGAAATAAACAGGCTTTCCAACTGTATAAGATTTATTGCCAAGAAGCATTGTTACAACAAATAAATACTCTACCAAACACAAATGTCCTTACTTTTTGTGCTAAGTATAGCTATAGCTAATACTCTGCTGCTTGAATTTGCCATGCTTATCTAGAGGAAATGATCAACACTTGCTTCTACTGGCCATCAAAAACCTAAAGATAGAAAATGTTCACATAAAAATGTACCAAATGCATTAATATTAGCATAACAGTGATGAACACTGTCGAAGTTTCTGCTAAAAACAAAACTCATCTTATCCAGGAAAGAGAAGGGGAGTAACACAAAACTAAATCCCTTCTGCTGGTCTGGAAACCACAGGTAATCCTTAATTGTGTTGTATTTTGTGTGAGAACGAACAGGGGATAATGTACTGCTTATCATCTGTTACTGAGACCTTTTCTGGACTCTTTTAACTGTCATCTGCTGTTGTTTGTCTGTGGCTCCATGAATTATGTACAGTTTTAATTAACATCTTTACCCATCACTGACCAAGAGTTGCAATGGGAAAGAGTTCCTTCTTCAACGTTATCTGTGAAAACTTTCAGGAAACAACTGTCGGCTCGTATTAAATCCAGAAAACAAGGGGAGGCCAACTGGCCAATAATGATAACATATGTAACAATTATTCTTTGGGCCCCAATATGATGAAATCATTGTTTGAAAGAAAAATTTCTGCCTCAGAAAACCAGCGAGAACAGCAACCTTCGAGGTTACAGGTGTACTAGCTTAGCCAATTATCACTTCTTTACTTTACAAACAAAAATCACAAAAAGGAAAAAACAGTTCAAGCTGTCTTTTTCAGTATGCGTAACAGATCATTGGTAAGGAGAGACAACAGACTAAATGTAAACATGTCAACCCTCTCCTTAACCAGAATTTATTAGACCTCTGTTCACAACATTGTGTTTGGTATGTGAAGAAGTCCCAACATATATGTTCCTCCATCAAGTGGACCCGATTGGTGTTTCTTGTTATCTTCCTGACAGAGCAGGACAGACATAATAACATACCCAAGGCCCTAATAAAAGAGTAAAGTAAATATGGAGCAAGCGCAGCAAAGTAATGCATTGTATTTTATGTTCTGTAACTGCACAGAGCAGAATTTGCTTTGACTGACTAAATGAACAATGCTGATTTAGTATCGGTTACATCTGCTTGTCTAAAGTTTACAGAATATAATACACAGCATATTCTGGTATTGACAAGGATGGCCCACTACCTTAAATTTGAAACGATTTAATTTCAGCTATAAACGAAACAATTACATCTGAACTTTTTAAAGCTGTTGACTGATTTGAACACAGTGGAAATGATGCCATTAATTTTGGATTTATTTTCAGGCCTCTTTCTTTTTAGAATTTCCAGAGTTTCATCTGGACAATCCTGCTCGCTATATACTTCCATAGCCCGATTTAGGCTGAGGTGACCTTTGACCAACAATTAATCTAGGACAAGCAGCAATGGCTGGTGTCATGCACCTAAGGGCAGATCTGACCAGAGCTCAAGCTATACTCTAGAAACTAAGGCTACCTCTCTCCACCATGCATCTTCAGGTTAGCCTTCCCTGTCAAAGGCTCCAGGCCAACTACCATGACAAATTACGATGCCGTCCAAAGTTGCAGAATATGTACCATAATGGTGCAGTGTCTTGTCCATACATCCGCCACGTGCTACCTCATATTCACCAGTGACCACCTACCATGTTATCACAAACAGACCTGCAGCTTTGAGAGTCATTAAAAGATGAATGTAGGGGATAACACAAGCACTTTGTCTCAGAAAAAAAACAAGCCTCCAGTGCTGGTAACATACTTGTGCCGTGAGCAAATTTCCTTGCAAAACGGATTTTTGCCTTGAAGTACACGAGGCTTCTGAATTTTGTTATTCCTGGTGATTTGACTTATTTCAGATGAATTTATCAGGTTCAGTTGAGACCGCCAGGTTCCTGGCTTCAGAGTAGATCACAGAGGAGAAGCCGGACTGTCCTTGCTATTGGATAACTGAATTGAACATGTTATTAAAACGCTAACCCTCCTTTGTCCCTTTGTCTGAAAAGCTATATGATCTGACTTGATACCTAAATAATAATCAACTTGACAGTTCAGGTGTCCGGATAGCGTAGTGGTCTATTCTGTTGCCTACCAACACAGGGATCACCAGTTCGAATCCCTGTGTTACCTCCAGCTTGCCCGGGCGTCCCTGAAGACACAATTGGCCATGTCTGTGGGTGGGAAGCTGGCTGTGGGTATGTGTCCTGGTCACTGCACTAGCAACTCCTCTGGTCAGTTGGGACGCCTGTTGGGGGGGGGGGACTGGGGGGAATAGCGTGATCCTCCCACGTGCTATGTCCCCCTGGCAAAACTTCTCACTGTCAGGTGAAAAGAAGTGGCTTGGCAACTCCACATGTATTGAAGGAGGCATGTGGTAGTCTCCAACCCTCCCCCCCAGATCAGCAGAGGGGGTAGAGCAGCGACAGGGACAGCTTAGAAGAGTGGGGTAATTGGCCAAGTGCAATTGGGGAGAAAAAAAGGGGGGGGGGGATCCAAACAAAAAATAGCTTTCAAGTTAATCGCATGTCTGATATAAGCAGTTTCTGGGTCTATCAGATTTTTTTTTAAAGATGACAACTTGATATTTACTATGATACAGACACTGGCAATAAGAGAAGAAAAGGTTGTAAATAGTGCTGCAACTGCCTCTCTGGCTCTCTCCACCCACGCCGTTTTAATCCCCTCAGTTTACCTGCTCCACAGGACTAAAGACCTTAGATTGGGGTGACTGGACAATGACCCTATTGTAAGGAGGTGCCGGAGTGAGAATGAGGCTCCCTAGCTCCGGACGCCAAGTGGGAGGTAGAGGTGGTGTCATGAAGCTGGAGTTGTGTGAAATCTTTGACTCCAGCACAACCCATCTGTCAGCTGAGCTGCATTTGTTGCACCAGCAAGTCACGGTAGGTCATCAATTTCAACACTTATCAACTCTGACTGACCCGATTCAGGGGAGCTCAGCCTCACAGCAGGACCCTTGAGTCACTGTCTGTCCTCATTGAGCTGTTGTGGTTGGTCAACTCTGTGTGTCAATTGAGTATAAAATCAGTTGTTAAGCAGTGAGCAGTTAATCAGTGACATTAGTGAGTGTGCAGACTTTCCACAAAAGGTAGTTTACTTGGTCCTTTCTGTCTCTAAAAAAACAATAAAAATAGACCAGTAGCTAACTTTGTTTACCTTTACATGGAAAACTGCTTTGATCGTCCTATCCTGTCTATGCAACATCAGCACACAGTCAAATTCATTTGATGATATTTGAGGGTGAAGGGGCGTCCGGTAGCATAGCAGTCTAGTACATTGCCTACCAACATGGGGATCGCTGGTTTGAATCCCTGTGTTGCCTCCAGCGTGGTCGGGTGGCCCTACAGACACAATTGGCTGTGTCTGTGGGTGGGAAGCCAGATGTGGGTATGTGTCCTTGTCGCTGCACTAGCGCCTCCTCTGGTCAGTCAGGGAGCCGGTTCAGGGGGGAGGGGAACTGGGGGGAATAGTGTGATCCTCCCATGCGCTACGACCCCTTGTGAAACTCCTCACTGTCAAGTGAAAAGAAGCGACTGGCGACTCCACATGTATCGGAGGAGGCATGTGGCAGTCTGCAGCCCTCCCCGGATCAGCAGAGGAAGTGGAGCAGCGACCGGAGGGCTCGGAAGAGTGGGGTACAATTGGGGGGAAAAAGGGGGAAAAAGATACTTGAGGATGAGAGGGGTTTCCTTTTCTCAGCAAAAAAAAAATTTATTTATAGGCCTTACGGACTCATTGTGATAACTATTAAGCGGTGAAAAAGTGTTGGGTTTTTATTGTTTTTTTTTTGCTGTTTATGATAATATTGGTAGTGACATTGGCGCAGTTCCCTAAAAGTTCATGGAGACATGTCCCAAAGGCCCCAACTGTCCCCACCTGAATCTACCTATATACTGATGTATGAAATAGTTTCACCTTATGGAAAAACCTGAATGGGTTTATATTTTGCCTGAAATTCAATCTGTAATTCAACAGTGGTTCAGTAAACCCTCTCTGACTAAATCCAAAATAACCTCTTTTGTACTCCCAAGAATACAAAATGAAAAAATATATATATATAAAAAAAACAGGATTTCATTGTATGATGTAATTTAGAGACATTTGCTGTGGATCTGTGGGATGCTTGCTTCTGCCTTTTCCAAACAAATAACATTGACAATGGAAACACCTAGTTCATGGTAATGTCACACATTGTAGTTTTTGTTCTTTTGTCGCTTAGTTTTGGAAACGGCAGTCTAGACTGACTGGTCTTAACCTCGGAACATAATAGAAGATCAGCCTGATTTCTCCTGTTTGCCCATCTCAACAACTGTAGGTGGAGATCCTGTTCAGGAGTCTGGTCAGGACCAGTGATTATATCGTTGTGTGAGGGCTTCATGGAGTCAGTCTGCTCAGCTCCTATTGACTCAGCCACTAATCTGGGCAGTTGGGTCATTACAGCCCAACATCTACATTGGTCCTGAGCTGGCTGTAATGTGTGGTGATCAGCAAGTCGTTCCCAAAGCCATGCCTGCCGATGCCAATAAGAGCCAAAGTTCAAAATGAATCGACGCTAAAGGAAAGAGGAGGGCTTTGCCTCAAAAGTAATTTTTGCATGTTGTATTCCTTTTTTTTAAGTACGGTCTGCCTGGTTCTTTTTTTAAAATATATATATATTTTGTGCCATATTAGATTGTTTGCATTCCTGTAAGATTGCCATGAGCGCCTGTTGTCAGTGATGGTCAAGAAAAAGCAAGATCATGTCAGTTAAACGGTTAAACGTGTGATACCCTGTGTTTGCCTAGTAATTAAGAGTGAGCATATTTGTGACGGAGAGAAAACATCTATGAAATCCATTGTTATGGCTGACGGTTGCGTTTTTAGTGTCATTTATGATTTTAAATGTTGGTGTGCTCACAGACTAAAGTCAGAAAAACCACATGATGTGATGTCAGTATCCTACCCAAACCAAAGCATGGCGCAGGTTGGCCCCGTTCAAGACACGGTGCCCCACTGCTTACTGACTTGGAGCGTATAAACGGTAAATTTCAGCTTTTTTATTGAACCATCAGGCAAATATAATCAACTTTCCTCCGCTTTGATGTGATTGGTAGACAATAAAGTAATGGAGAAAATGAGAAACTGGTTTGACTTTCTGTAAGTGGTCCATAAAACACACTTTGCTGCGTGTGCACAAACACACATAAGTGCACACATGCATACATGCACTGTCACGCGCACACAGAGTGGAATGTATCGACTGAGCCGTGGACTCATCAGAAGATTGTTCAGTTGGGCCACTCGCATTAATGGTGAAGTAAATTGAAAAATGCAATCAATGATTGGAGTGAATGCTCAGCAGTAATGATATCAGTGTGAGATAATCCAATTATTGCCAAGCTGATGTATTCTCTATTGGTATTTGGCCACTCTGCTGTCACTATAAAGTATGCCCCCTCTTTCTTTCCTGTGGCCGAGGATGGGAAGAGAAGAAGGAGCAATGCCAAGGGTTTGAGTGAAGTCAGGGCTAAGGCTTATCCAGATCAGAGCACACCAGTCTTCCTGTAGTATTCATTCAACAGTGACTAGCCATCACTGCAAGAAAACTTCTGTACCACAACTGAAAGAAATATTAAACAAATCAGAACAGTCACACAAAACAATCGGGGAAGTACTGGTTCTGGATAACCTGACTGGGAATAGACTGGTTTAATCATGGGTGTTCTTTGTCAGCTAATTTAATTAATGAGAGATGGCAGACCTTCACCACGAGATGTTCAGATTTAAAGATTCACAAGGCGTCCGGGTGGCATAGTGGTCTATTCCATTGCCTACCAACACGGGGATCGCCGGTTTGAATCCCTGTGTTACCTTCGGCTTGGTCGCGCGTCCCTACAGACATAATTGGCCGTGACTGCGGGTGGGAAGCCAGATGTTGGCATGTGTTCTGGTCGCTGCACTAGTGCCTCCTCTGATCAGTCAGGATGCCTGTTCAGGAGGGGGGGGGGACCCTGGTGAAACGCCTCACTGTCAAGTGAAAAGAAGCGTCTGGCGACTCCACATGTATCGGAGGAGGCATGTGGTAGTCTGCAGCCCTCCCCGGATCGGCAGCCACACGGTGGAAAGCATGGCTTGGAGAGCGGGGTGATTGGCCAAGTACAACTGGGGAGAAAAGGGGGGGGAAATAAAATAAAAATTTAAAGATTCAGTTCCTGGTCCGCAGTGGTGTAGCGGTCTAAGCATCGGCTTTGTGTCGATGCAGTTGCCCACTGGGGACCGGGGTTCGCGCCTCGGTCTTGTCAGATCCGACTATGGCTGGATTCGATGAAGCAGCGATAATTGGCAATGCTGTCTTCGGGAGGGGGGCGCAGTCGGCTTGTGTTTGTCACATGAATGCGTCTCTGTGTGTGTCGGAAAAAGCAGTGGTTGGGCCTGGAGTCGCCTTGTCACGGAAGTGGCGAGGCGTCTCCTTCGAGACTGCCGGCCGGAGAGATGCAGTTGGTGAACGCGTGCAGTACGAGGGTGGGTGTTTGAACTAGAATAGGGCTAGATTGGCTACTAAATTGGGAGAAAAAGGGGAAAATCAGAAATAAATTAAGAAAAAAAAGATTCAGTTCCTGGGCAATGCAAATGCACTGTACCCATCTTTCCACAACTTCTTGTAACTACTGTGAATGCATGCAGTTTTGGAATTCCAGGAAAATTACTTTAAAAATGCAAAAAGAAAGTTTCAAGTTGCCCTCTCGCAAAAAGGCCTCCTTAGTCTCATACAAGGCATATCAGGCCAAAGGTACCTCGAAATGTGAATGTGAAATGTGTTCTGCCCTCTCATCCTGTTGCACACAGTATAATAACTGGATGGTCCCTGAATTTATATGGGGGGCAGTGAGTATCATTAAAAGCTAATCAAACTGGGACCTCACTTTTAATTAATGAGTGTTTTCAGAGAGTGAGCAGAGATGACTGCTGCTAATCACTGCTCACTAAGGCCTTTTTGCACTCTCTTTACCCATCACTGATCGTCACTTCACCCTGGCTAATGAATTATACCCAACAACATTTTTGCTCTTCGGTAACCAAGAGCATTATGAAAAAACGCTTTGGCTAAAATAACGTGTGGCTCCAACTTCCTGCTGAGCTGACAAACTCAGATATATATGTGTATATGTCTCAGGTAATGTAAAATAAAAGCTATATAGTTTACCTTGGAGACAACATGGAAAGCCCCCTTGGCTAATAGTTGTAGTTTGGTGGGAAGCATGTGCATGGTAGCTTTGGTGGAATAAATAAATACCAAGGGGTTTTGGAATGTATGCTAACAACTGAAGGTCAAACCATTGGTCTTAAGAACAAAAATGCATAGAATCCGTTCTGCATCTGATTAGCCAGTGATGCAAACTCGGATTAAGAAATGTACGGTACAGTTGCAGGGCATAGTTATATAATGGGCCCAGCCCACCAAATGGCCCCCTGAATACTGCTCACTCAGTTGTAAAGACGTAGATCAGATGAGATCATTTCAACCAAATGTGTTGACTTTTGCACATAGGCATTGAGATTTTATATAATAATAATAATAATAATAATAATAATATCCATCCATCCATTAGCCGAACCGTTTATCCAGCTCTCAGGGTCGTGGGGATGCTGGAGCCTATCCCAGCAGTCATTGGGTGGCAGGCAGGGAGACACAGGCTGCCAAGCCATCACACAGGGCCATAATAATAATAATAATAATAATCATAATAATTTTATTTATATAGCACTTTTCAAACTTAAGCACAAAGTGCTTTCCAAATCAAAGAATTTACAGAATAAACTAATCAGGACCCCATGTTAGTCTCTTTTGTATTACATACAAAATGAGGAATATGACAGCATATACGTATATCAAGCAACACGTAGCGCATACAAAACAGATGGGGCGGCATTGCTTGTGGGGCGGCATGGCTCAGGAAGTAGAAGTCGGTATTCAGAAGGTCGCTGGTTCGATCCCCAGCTCCTTCAGAGAGCATGTCGGAGAGTCCTTGAGCAAGACACTGAACCCCTAACTGCTCCTGATGAGTAGGTTGGTGCCTTGCATGGCAGCCTCGTCCATCATTGTATGAATGTGTGTGTCAATGGGTGAATGTGAGACACACATTGTATAGCACTTTGAGTGGGCGGCAGACTAGAAAAGTACTGTATAAATGCACTCCATTTACCATTTACAGGTCAAAGTGCAAGTGCAAAATAAAACAAGTTTATATATATAAATAAGTAAAATGCGGATAAAAGAAATAAGCTTATATAAAGCAGGCGAAATTTAAATAAAGGAAATAACAAAATATGTGAAAAAATTAGATGCAAATATATAGATGATCTCATATAAGCCAGATATATAATGATCTCATATAACCCAAATAAAATGCCTATTAAAGAACAAAGCCGTGAATTCAAAAGTGCAAAATACATGGAAGTGCATATAAAAATACAAAAGTGATACTAAACCAAAGACAATCAACATTTTAATGACATGAAAATGAGATAAAACACCATAGAATAATAATATAAAAAGTAAATATAAAAGTGCTGCGATGATGGAAAAGAAATACTTTAAGTATAGGCCAGGGTTCCCCAGTTAGTTTTCCCCCAAGAGCCAAATCATGTCATATCAAGCCAAGGGCCAAAACATCCGGGGGTTTTTTGTATTGTTCCAGCAAAAGTTGTTTTATGTGCAGATGTTGTTGTTCCTGCTATTACGATTATTATTATTATCATTATTATTTTATCATCATTATCCTTACTCTTTATTATATCATTATCATTATAATTATTATTTTCTCATTATTGTCTTTATCATTGTTATTATTATTAATAGTAGTAGTAGTAGTATTAGTATTAGTAGTAGTAGAAGTAGCGGTAGTAGTGGTGGTGGTATTAATAATAACTGATTAATAAGTGAGAGCGACAGGATGGGGCAATCCTTCGGATGTCAGGCCTGTTTTCTGTTGTGGCACTTGCCTGACGTGCACTGGAGAGTCTGTTTCTTTCCTGGTTCTTGATCGAGTTCACTGAAGAAAAGGATGACTCGTGTATGTGGAGGGCAATACTGGGAGCAGCAGCGTTGCAATAGCTCTCATGTTTTTGAATCGAGCTTGGGGAACCATGTTGATCTAAATGTCACTCACCCCAATGTCCTTGTGTTGTGCTTTGAACAAATCAGATGTTCCCATCTCCAAGACCGCCATCTGAAGAGTTGCCTCAACTATGGAAGGCACCAGCCTTTTGGCCTCTGCAGTCCACTGGCCGTCAGCCAAAATGGAGAACGGCTGTCTCAGAAAGAGGAGGATGTCACCTGAGAGTCCAGTGGAGCTTTCAAATCGTACCTTGAAGTTTTCTGCCAGGCTCGTCACGAAATCCTTCATCGCTTGGATCCTCTCGCATTTCGCTCTTCATGCAATGCTCCTGCAGATGTGGAAAGTGCAACTTTCTCCTGTGAATGTCTCTCCAAAAGGTCCAGCTTTGACCGGATGGCTTCAACCGCCTCACACATGTCTGCAACAGTTTGGTTCTTGCCTTGTAATTGTAGATTAAGGTGATTTAGATGAGACACGATGTCACACCAAAAAAACAACAACAACAAAACAAAAAACACATCACCTTATTGTCACTTAAAAACCTCTGATATTCTTGGGCTTTTTGGCTCTGCAGTCTGGATAAAAATGACACAAGCTCGTTGCGCAGGTTGCACACCCTCTCCAACACACGGCCTTTGCTCAGCCAGCCAGCGAATATCAGTAATGATCCCTGTGTTCCGCTGACACTTCCTCCAGCAATGCTCTGGAAAGGCGACGTTGCAGACTAGAACTCTCGCGAACGATATTTACCAGTCTCATCACAGTATCCATCGCCTCTTTCATTTCCCCACACAGTTTAATGTACAACACTGATTTGTGAATAATGCAATGAAATGCTAAGGGCGCTGGGTTAACAACTGCAAGCCTGCTTACCAAGCCCTTGTGTTGTCCCACCATTGATGGCGCCCCATCGGTGACAATGGATATTATTTGCTAACATCGAAGCAGTTCTTCTCAAAGAACTGTGTTAATTCATTAAAAGATGATTTCCCCAGTTTTGCGCCCAGGCATAGGAAGCAAACAAGGTAGCTGTTCCCGGAAGGTCTTCCCATCAAAACATCTTGCCAACACAGATGGCTGTTCCATATCGGTTCAGTCACAGGACGAGTCTATGGCTATAGTGATATAGCTTCTGCTTTCTTTAAATTTGTGAGTAGAGTGGGAAAATACTCCTCCGCTAAAAGGTCTACTCTTCTTGTCGTCGTGCGAGCCGATAATGGCACCTGCTTTAACACAGCATCAGTGAATGACTTCTTATTTTTAACAAGGTTCCATGAAACATGCAATGATGCAGCTGTTGCACTCTCTTGTGCCGTTGTTGATTTACAGATAGTAGAAACGGAGTGCTTGTATTATGTTATCATATTTGCTATGTTTTGTTTGCGATGATCTGATTTTGCAGGTTAGTTGGCATTAAAGCTGGCCGCATATATAGTGTTGAAGTGCTGCTTGAGATTATCTCCTTTGCAGACTACAGTCTGCATGCATATCAAGCATGTCGGTTTGGCATTGGCAAGGTCTGGTTAAATAAAACAAAACTGATCAGTCCAGTCAGATTTGAACTGACAGTTTTCCTGGTCGACTTTGCGCTTTTTCACGCAGGCCATGTTCTTGGTTTAGGCTAGTCATTGATTATCTGTGACTTAGCTGGTGAGTGGCTCTGTCTAGTCAAGGACGGTAGGGAGTGCAGAGTACGTCTTATGTCTATATGTGCTCTACGGCATAGATCAAGTGTACGGTGTGGGGTGAGGTCAAAATGAGTAGAGCAGCACGCACTTTATGTCGCATGTTGCACACTTCATTTCACATGTTATGACAGGTACGTTGGTACCAACGGGTCGGCGCGGGCCAGACATTTGATCTCGCGGGCTGGAGCTGGCCTGCAGTGTGCTTATTAGGGTTCAGGGGTATAGGCTATCTTGTAAAGTTGAGTTTCAAGGATGCAGTGGGGTCTGCCGATCTCAGACTGAGGGGAAGGATGTTACAAATTTGAGGGGCGGTAACCAAAAATCTTGGTTTTCAGCCTAGTCGGTGGAACAATTAAGAGTCTTTTTTTTTGGATCCCCCCCCCCCCAATTGCAGTTGGCCAATTACCACAGTCTCACTACCAACTCGTCACATATGGACGCTTGGTCAGGACCCCTCCTTGTCACTTTGCAATGCTCTGGGTACCCCTTTCGCGTCAACTTTCAACATGGAGGGTAGTTGTTATTTGGTCTCGCCCCATATCCGTCAGCAGACAAGGGAATGAGATCACACACAGCACTTTACTTGACAAGCCGCTACATACAACTCATACGTACAAATAAATAAATAAATAAATATATATATATATATATATCACATATTCATGAACTAATTTTATCCTCATTGATTATCCCGACTGCTTTTTTTTATAGTACAGTCTACCACTGTTTTTTTTTTCATTTGTGTGCATTCATTGCTAATGGGGTTAACAAGCTAAGCTAACAGCTACAACCGTTAACTCACCTGGATAGCAAATGTTTAAAGTTCCAAGTGCGAAGTAGCAGCTGCTCAGCCCACTCTTGTGGTTTAGGGTTATACCTCAGCTCACGACAATCAACTGTGAATCTGTTTCACTCCAAAACCTCCGACGAACTGAACCACATCGACGACAGAGGAAGAAAGATAAAATACGTGCGACGAGAGAAAGCGACCCGTCGCGCTCTCTGCATGCGGAGGCGGAGCATATTGTAGCAAATTCGGGGGGGCAGTTGGGAACCGCCACAGCCGGGACGCGAACCCGTGTCTCCCGCACCACGTTAACCAGTCGACCAAAGGGTCCGACCCGTTAGCCAAGGGCTAGCGAGTCTATTTACCCGTGCACGTTACAATAACAAAGCATCTAGAAAGCTAGATCCGTTGTCCATCCATTACCTGACCCGCTTATCCTGTTCGCTGGAGCTTATTCCAACAGTAATTGGGAGGCAGGCGGGGAGACACCCTGGACAGGCCGCCAGGCCATCATAGGGCCGAGACACACCCACACCCACACACACACCTAGGGACAATTTAGTACGGCCAGTTCACCTGACCTACATGTCTTGGGACTGTGGGAGGAAACCCACGCAGACACAAGGAGAACATGCAAACTCCACACAGAGGACGACCCGGGATGACCCACCAAGGTTGGATTACTAGGGGCTCGAACCCAGAAACCTTCTTGCTGTGAGGCGACCGCGCTAACCCTTACATCAGTTGTCCTATTGTAGCGAATTCGGGGGACAATGCAACCACAGGAACTGCCGCGGCCGGGAAGCGAACCTGTATCGCCCGCACCGCAGGAGACATCGCTAACCGCTAGACTAAAGGGTCAGACCCGCGAGCCAGCGGCCAGCGTGTCTTCTTATCCATGCACGTTACAATATTTTTTTCATTACACTGTATTGAACATAATTCTATAGGAGAGGTCTGTTGAATTAGAAGTAGAACCCTGAACCACAAGAGTGGGCCGAGGAGCTGATAACTTCGTAATTGGGACTTTGAACGTTTGATGTTCCGGTGAGTTAATGGTTGTAGCTGTTAGCTTAGCATGTTAACCACATTAGCAATGAATGTACACAGATAAAAAATAGATTTAGACTCTGTACTTCGATTAAAAAAAAACAGTCGGGATAATCTCGAAGAGGATAGATTTAGTTCATGAATATGTGATAACTGTGTTTTTTGTGTGCCTATGAGCCGGATGCAGCCGCATGTCTGCTGACAGATATGGGTCGAGACCAAATAACAACTACCCTCTACGTTGAAATTTGATGCAAAAGGGGTACCCACAGCTTTGCAAGGTGATGAAAAGAGGTCCTGACCAAGCATCCATATGTGACGAGTTGGGAGTGAGACTGTTGGTTGGAGCAGTGACCGGGACGGCTCGGGGGGGGGGGGGGGGGCTGCAAACTACCACATGCCTCCTACGATACATGTGGAGTCGCCAGCCGCTTTTCACCCGACAGTGAGGAGTCCCCCCTCCCCCCTGAACAGGCGCCCCGACCGACCAGAGGAGGCGCTAGTGCAGCGATCAGGACACATTCCCACATCCGGCTTCCCACTCGCAGACACGGCCAATAGTGTCTGTAGGGATGCCCGACCAAGCTAGAGGTAACACGGGGATTCGAACCGGCGATCCCCGTGTTGGTAAGCAACAGAATAGACTGCTACGCCCCCTGTACACCCTTCGATTAAGAGTCTTTGATCAGCCGATTTTAGGGGCCTGGCTGGGCTGTAAGGGGTTACATTTTCTTTAATATATTCTGGAGCCAGACCATGGATGGCCTTGTAGGTTATTAAATTTTTAAAATGTCTTCTAAACTTAATCGGCAACCAGTGCAGTGATGCCAAAAATGGGGTGATATGACAGGACCTCCTAGATTTGGCTATTGAGCTCTGGATGAATTGCAGTTGTGAGACTGAGTGGAGTTTAAGCAGGTAAAGAGAGAGTTACAGTAGTCCAGGCGTGATGATATAAAGAACGCCCTACTTTTTCTGCGTCATTAAAATTGAGCATGCGTCTTATCTTAGAGACGTTTCTTAGTTGATAAAAACAAGCCTGGGTGATATTTCTGGTGTGCTGCTCAAAGGATAAGTGGCTGTGACAGCTTGCTGTTTCATATGGATTTAGATGAAATTATGTTGCGCTTTCTGGAATGATTCATGGAGTAGTTCAGATAATCGGAGCAGTTTTAATTCAATGAAATTTGATATAGTTAGCGCATGTGAGATGAGTAATGCAGACCAACCTTATGTCACCTTTACATCCGTCTCTGTGTCTTCCTTCTCTCTTTTCCTCTCTTGATCGCTTGCTCTGTCTCTTTCACTATCTGTTATTAGCTGACTGCAGTGGCTGAGGAACAATCTACTGCAGGGGACTCCAAGTATTGTTGCTTATTCAGCTTCTCCTCGCCCAACCCCACCCTCGCACTCCCTGTTTCCATCCTGCCCCAGATTCCCTCGGAGATTTCAGAGTGGTGTGCAACATAAATTCAATGATTGCCTCTGCAATCCTTCCTTCCCTGCAAATGTTTTGCTAGAATAAGCATGCCAAAAATAGCCAGAGTGGTTTTAAATGCGGAATTCTCTGTTTATGATGGGATCAAAACCTCTCATTTGTAATTCTAAACATGATAATGATAAACTATTTATTCAAATAGTCATTCCACATAGTTTCCAATATGCTGTAGTATATTGACCTGAGGGTCTGGTTTTATGTAGGATGGACTGGCGCTGCTATGCTGTGATCTGCTTTTGTGAAGTACAGAAAATGACCCGTATGCACCAACCCAATTTCCCTGCTTATCTAAAGCCAGACACCTTTGGTCTGGTCAGGCTCTGGTCTGGTCAGGCTCTGGTCTCTGTTTTGTCTCTCCAGGTCAACAATCACATTATGCTTGTGTTAATTGAGATCCTAATTTGATTATGATAGTTTGATTAAGGTGTTTACATGTCAGTTGCAATAATAAAATCATTGCCTGTGATGTTCTCGTGTGTAATACAAATAGGCAGACAATTTATTACACAAACGCGGAACTTTACTGGAGAAGCTCAGGTTCAGTGCATACAGCCGTACTGTGAACTACTGTCTGACTAACTGATTCTGCAGGTTCTGCCTCACGTAATGTATGACTGCACATGACGGCTATCCGTCACTGTCGTAAATATTAATCACTGTAATGTTGTACATGTCCGCAAACATTACATCACTCCCTTTAAAAAACGATTAACACTATTGTCTTAACAAACCGGTTGTAAGGTCTTAGACATAACTGATTCGCTTACTATCTGCAATAGCAATATTAATTCTCAATCACAACTCAACATAAAGTTTAAAATTCAAATGCTACATTTGTCTTAGTCAAAGTTCAAATAAACTCACTGGTGTGCTTAGTGCAGACAGTATCAAAGATATAACACTTATTCACAATCATTAAAATAGATTGACAGTGTACCCAGTGTAAATGGTTTTAAAGACAGAACAGTCATTTAGAGTCTTTCAGATGAATCCATTAATGCCTTGAATGTAAAGTCTGAAACACACAATAGTTTTCATCTATATTGTTAAACTCATTCATTTGGCCACATTGATGGCCTACAGGTAACCATCTTAATCATACTCCTTGAGGTATGACGGGCGCTGGCAATTGCTTCTGAAAGGATACCTCGGTGTTGCCACAGTAACAGTGTGACTATCTTCCTCGTCAGGATCTGTTTGAGTGTCCTGTATCTCAGCATTGATCTTTTTAAAGAAAGAAGAGTTTCTGGTTATGGAATGTCCATCTTTGGTTGCTGTGACCATCAAGCCTTTGACCTTTGACACTGTGTAAGGCTCACTGTTGTACGGAGGGGTGAGCTTGTTGTGTTTGGGTTGTTGGTGAAGCACAGTATTACCAGGGGTGTGTGCACTTGACTTGGCATGACGGCGTGCGTCCGAGTCAAACTTCATCTTTGCTTTAGGAGTTGTATCTCGCTCTCTGATTTTGTGGTCAATGTCCACTCAATGGTCGTGGTGATCATCGGGATCTTGGTGTGGATTTTGCATTGGAACATCAGTTCTGCAGGTGACGCTTCAGTGGAGCTGTGTGGTGTGGAGCTGTACTCATGGAGAAACATGTTGAGTCTCTGTTTCCATAGAATGCTCTGAGTTTCTGCCACATGGATGGCTTTTCCAAGCGTCCACATGAACCGTTTTGCTGTTGCATTTCCTGGAGGCCAGAGGAGCGTTATTTTCTGGTGGTGGAAACCTAGATGGCCAGCAAACTTGGAGAACTGTTCACTATTGAAAGGAGGGCCATTGTCTGTTTTTAGGTTTCTCAGAATTCCAAACATGGAGAACACTTCATCTATGGCTGGGATTGCTGTGTTGGCTGAAGTGGATCTCACAGTTTCAACTACTGGGCAGCATGTGTATTCGTTTATGATAGCTAACAGGTATTCTCCAGTAGGGAGTGGGCCATAGAGATCTGCACTGACATTATGCCAGGGGGCTACGGGTAGTTTGGACATCTTCAAAGGTTCCGACTGTGCTATGGGTGTATTGGCCTGGCATGCTAGACAGTTCTTAACAGTAAGTTCTGCTTTCAGGTCAATGTTAGGAAACCATACCTTTGACCTGAGGAGTGTCTTTGTCTTTATAATGCCCTGGTGTCCTTCGTAGGCTAGCTGTAGCACTCTGAGTTTAAGAGAGGCAGAGATGACAATCTTTGTGCCTCGCAGGATGACGTCATCAGTGTGTGACACAGTGAGCTCACTACTGATTTGTTTGTACTTCTTGAGTGTTTCAGCTAGGTGTGTGTCACTTGCAACTTTGTACCATGCATTGTCTCTGATGTGGGTACTGACCTTCTGCAGGACTGGGTCTTTTAAGTGTTTCATCTTTTATCTCTGTGAGAGTCATTGCTTTGGGTGTGGCGTGTTGTGCCACGAAATTCACATACTCATCCGCCACCTTCTCTACTCTTGTGTTTCCACTTGTTTGCACTGGAACAGGGTGACGGGATATGTAGTCCGCAAGGTTCTCTGCTCCTTTTTCTGTATTCTAACCGGAAGTCGTAGGGCTGTAGTCTCAGTCCCCATCTTTCAATCCTGGTGGGTGATTTTGATCGGGGGTTGTTCCAGATCACCTCGAGTGCCTTGTGGTCTGTGACAAGGGTGAAAGGGTTGCCATACAGGTACAGGTGGAAGTGTTTACAACTCCAAACGATGGCCAGTGCTTCTCTCTCTGTCTGTGAATAGCGTCTTTCCACTTCACTGAGGGCACGTCTGGCGTAGGCTATGGTGCGTCTCTCCCCTTCTTCCTTTTGGTAGAGAATGGCGCCCAGGCCGACAGGGCTGGCATCCATGACAAGTTCTGTGTCCTTGCTAGGGTCAAAATATGACATTACCGTGTTTCTGGTCAGGCTTTCTTTGATGGTCTGTAGTGCTTTGTCTTGCTTTGGACCCCAGTGCCACTGTGTGTCTTTTCTGGTCAGCTTGCATAGTGGTGCTGAAATTGAAGCAAAGTCTTTGATAAAGCATGAGCAATAGTTGGCCATACCTAGTAGACTCCTGACGTCAGTCGGTCATCTGTCTGAATGGCTACAAATTTAGCAGACTTGACCTCCTCCATTACACATCCCCTGATGACCGCTAGCATGCATTCCAAAAGTTCGTTCTGCAGTCTTTGAAGTGCGTGCTTTCGTCATACGTAACCTGGCTACCCCCAGGTTACGTATGACGAAAGCACGTTCATGCAAGCCCTCCCGGAACCCATAGGGATTGCATTGTAGAGCCTGCGATTTGAAAAAAAAAAAATTTACATGAGAGTCTATCAGAGCAATCAGGGCGATTTTCAACCTGACTGAAATCGCCCAAAAGGGGCGGTACTCCATGGAGCACGCTGATTGGACAATGACATACAGAGGCAAGTCTAATTGTCTAGAACAGTCACAACTACTGTAACACTGTGGTAGGATATGATAGACAAATTTTCCCCCTTTTTCCCCTTTTGGTGGTGCGTCACCCGTCACACTTATGAACAAACCGCCCATGTTAGGCTTACAAGCATGTCTCTAGACGCTTCACTCAAGTAGAGACTCAGGACAACCTCCCAGCTTGTTGCAAAAACTGGGTGGTTCGAGAGTTAAACTGCATTGCAGAACAAGACCAAAGTCTTTAGGGTGGCACTTCATGTTGGGGCAGTGACGTTCAGACGTCGTGTGCTTGTAAACACTGTCGTACCTGTTATGTCTGCACACATCGACAGTGCTGCATTTGATTTGGTGCTGTTCTATTGTGCTGGGATCGATTGGTGATGCCTGCGGGCTCTGGGTTGTTTGATCGGGTCTGCCTTTGATGCTGTGTCAGTCTAAATAAAGAATGCCACGGAGAGGTTGTGTCGAGCGACAGCGCTGTGTCCTGACGTGATTTCTAAATACAATATTGGCGACGAGGATGGCTGATATCTCTCTCCCACCACCTGCCCCCTTCATGGCATTACCTGGCGAGCCTCCGGTACCATGGACTCGCTGGCTACATAGTTTTGAAAATTACATCATCGCCTCAGGGCTCGACGACGTGAGCCAGGCTAGGAAGACGGCTCTGTTGCTACACTGCTTGGGAGCAGAGGGTCATCGTGTGCTCGGGACTCTGGGGAACGTCACAAACTTTGACGAAGCTGTGGGACTTATGAGCACCCATTTCGCTGCTCCACAGAGTGCCCTCCTTCGGCGATTTATATTCCGTCAGCGACACCAACTGCCTGGTGAGTCTGTGCGGCAGTATGTAGCTAATTTGCGAGGACTAGCTAGCTCATGCAAGTTTGGCGCGCTTCAGGACGAGATGGTTCGTGACCAGCTAATCGAACACACCAACAACGCAAAGGTGCGTGAGACTCTCCTGCTGGAAAAAGACGATCTGCTGCTGTCCAGAGCAATTACCATCGCACTACAGGTTGAGGTAGCAGCTGAGTGTGCTGCTATGCTAAATACACAGCAAGTGGCCACCTCCAGTCAAGCTGCCAACGACTCCTCCCTCTACTCACGGCTGCCCCTGGGGACGCAACCCAGCCAGAGCGAGGCGGGCGCGGACTCCACTGGGGACGTCTTGCAACTGCAACGACGGCGTTCTCGGCCCCGCCCTCAACAGTCCTGTGGTAACTGTGGGTCTCGGTCTCATGTTTCAAGGGCTCAGAACTGCCCTGCCCGTGGCCAGACATGCCGTAGCTGCGGTAATCACAATCACTTTGCCAACGTCTGTCGATCTTCCCCGGCTGGGTCAGAGGGCCACACCCCCCAGTCTTCAACCGCCGTCATTCACAAGGTGAGCTCTGGGCCAGTGTCGTTCAAATCATGCACAGTCAACATTAATGATGTGTGCATCCCCCTGCTGTTGGACACCGGTGCAGGTGTGTCTCTCCTGAATGTTGATACCTACAGTCAATTTTTCGGTTCACTGCCACTGTCCGCACCCTCAGCTGTCCTCTGTGGGTATGGTGACTCCAAAATCGATCTGGTTGGCTCTCTCCAAGTGACTGTCCGCTATGGAACCAAGCTGGTGCCCAATGCAGTTTTTCATGTGGCACGCCGTGGGGCCAACCTGATGGGCCTGGACCTGTTCTCCGCTCTGGGGTTCTCCCTCTTAGACACAAGGGGGGCAGCAATCCTGACTGTTGCCACACCTTGGCAGCAGAAGTGGCCATCGCTGTGTATGGGGCTGGGCTGCCTCTCCGCCTTCGCCCATCAACCTCTCCTCAACCCTGCTGTGAAATCTGTCATCCAACCACTGCGCCGCATCCCGTTGGCTCTCCGTGATGGGGTCTCCACCGAGCTGCAACAACTGCTGGAAGCTGGCATCATTGAACCGGTGGACGTGTCACCTTGGGTCTCAAACCTCGTGGTGGCTAAGAAGAAATCGGGGGGCCTGCGTGTCTGCGTCAATCTACGTGCAGTAAATAAGGCAGTGGTCCCTGATAAGTATCCACTGCCCACCTCAGAAGAACTAACTGCTCAGTTCTATGGCTCTGAGGTGTTCTCCAAGCTCGACCTCAGACAGGGGTACTTACAGGTGCCCCTCCACCCCAGCAGCCGAAACCTCACAGCCTTTGTGACACATGCAGGAGTGTTTCGCTACACCAGGATGCCTTTCGGTCTCAGCTCCGCCCCTAGCTGCTTCCAGAAAATCATGGTCTCCGTGCTGGCTGGCATACTGGGCGTGGCCATTTATCTGGACGATATAGTGGTACATGGGCCCACCAGTGAAATCCATGACAAGCGCCTCAACATGGTCTTCGCAGCCCTGTCCAAGCACAAGCTAACTCTCAATGCTGAGAAATGTGTCCTCTCTGTGCCAGCCATCGACTTTGTGGGGTTGCGGCTGTCAGCGAGCGGTGTAACTCCACTACAATCCAACGTGGACGCCATTCAGGCCATCCCTGAGCCCAGCTCGGCCGCCCAGGTCGCCTCCTTCCTGGGTATGACAAGTTACTACCTGAGGTTTCTTCCCCAGTACTCTGCGACCACAGCCCCCCTGCACCAGCTGCTGTGTAAGGACAAGCCATGGGTGTGGTCAAAGGCATGCAGTGACGCTGTGCGTGATCTTAAAAACTCAACTGACTTCACCACCAGTGTTGGCTCACTTCGATATCTCCAGCTCCGCCTTTGTGACCTGTGACGCATCAGCCACAGCGATAGGGGCTGTGCTGTCTCAAACCCAGAACGGTGTGGAGAAGCCCATTGCCTTCGCCTCCCGTGCTCTCAACCTGACCGAGCAGCGGTACTCCGTGGGTGAGTGTGAGACGTTAGTCTGTATCTGGGCTTGTGAAAGGTGGCACCTCTACCTCTATGGCCGCTCCTTCACCCTCAGGACAGATCACCAGGCCCTGACAGCGCTGCTGTCCACATCTGGGACAGGCCACAAACCCCTGAGGCTGCACCGCTGGTCTGACCGCCTCCGCCAGTACAACTTCAGCCTGCAGTTCACCCCAGGCAGAGACAATGTTGTCGCCGACCTGCTCTCTCGCTCTGTCTCCGCCCCAGCTCCACAGATGGACACTGACTGTGTGGAAAAGGACATTGTCCAAATGCTACACACACCCCTCCAGGCCACTGTCTCTCTGCAGGAGCTGAGGGCAGCCTCCGAACAGGACCCTGTCCTCTCCCAGCTCCGCACCTACATCCAGAACGGCTGGCCTCACAAGGTCCCAGAGGAGCTGGCTGCGTTCGCCCGAGTCAGACAGGAGCTCTCCTGCTGGAACGACACCTGCGTGGCATGTGGGTTTTGCACAGTGGTCCCAGCTGCTCTCCGTGCACGTGTTTTGAATACGGCGCATGAAGGCCACCTGGGCATTGTGAAACTGAAACAGCGCTGCCGAGACCTGGTGTGGTGGCCGGGGATAGACAGAGATATTGAGGCTCTGGTGAAGGACTGTTCTGCCTGCCTTGTGAGTGGCAGGACTGGCCACCAGGCTCCCCCACCCCTGCAACCTCTCGCCTGGCCCTCTCAGCCCTGGGAACACCTGCAGTTGGACATTTGTGGTGAGATCCATGGAGTTCCCCACCACCAACGCTTCATTGTGGTCGCCTACGATCTACACTCAAAATGGCCTGAACTCACCACTTCCGGCACTGTGACCTCACAGATCATCATCGACTTCCTGGACTCTCTTTTCTCTCGCTGGGGCCTCCCAAAGACCATCACCACTGACAACGGCCCTCAGCTGGTCTCTGCTGAGTTCACTGCTTATCTCGAAAGCAAGGACATCCGTCATATACGCACTGCAAACTACCACCCCCAGGCCAATGGCGGCGTTGAACGTTTTCACCAGTCACTGAAGAACGGCCTCAGAGCACACATGGCCCAAGGGTGCTCTTTCACGCAGGCCATCCGTCACACTCTGCTGCACTATTGGGCCACACAGCACTCGACCACAGGCGTCTCCCCAGCCTCTCTCATGCTAGGCCGGGAACTGTGCATGCCCCTTGACAGGCTCCGCCCCTCCACACCTCAGGCACCTCCCTCTGGGGTCAGAGCCTCAGTCACTCGTCAGCAGACGCGGATGAAGCAACGGTTTGACTAGTCAAAACGAACCAGGGTGCCAGACATCAATGTGTCAGACTGGGTCAGGGTCCGCAGGCCCTACAGGGACAATAAAATGGCTTCATACTGGTCCTCTCCTCTCCAAGTCACCCGTCAGCTGGGCCCAGCCACTTACCTCCTCAGCGATGGCACTCGGTGGCACTCCAGTCGTCTACGGAAGGTGTCAGCTCCGCCACACACAGCTGGTGACACAACCTTAGCCATTCCCTCAGCATGGCGAGACGCCCCGGGGCTTCATGCAGCTCCTACAGGGGCCCCAGACATTCCTGGGCCTCAGCTTCCCCTGCCTTGTCCCTCCCCACCTCGGCCTGCCCAGCCTCAGGCCGCCCCGTGACCTGTTCACACACGTTTACGCCCTGGCCACCTAGAGGACTTTGTGTCAACCTTTCATGTTTGAAATCCTGCCGGGGGGGGGGGGGGGATGTTATGTCTGCACACATCGACAGTGCTGCATTTGATTTGGTGCTGTTCTATTGTGCTGGGATCGATTGGTGATGCCTGCGGGCTCTGGGTTGTTTGATCGGGTCTGCCTTTGATGCTGTGTCAGTCTAAATAAAGAATGCCACGGAGAGGTTGTGTTGAGCGACAGCGCTGTGTCCTGACGTGATTTCTAAATACAATAGTACCAGCAACATGCGCATTATAGGATGGCTCAGCAGCAGTCACCGAAGAAAATGTCTTCGAAGTTTGTTGACGTTTGTCACATTTCAGCAAAATATGTTCGTCGGTTAAAAGCAAACACAATCAATTAATCTGACGTTAAAAAGCTCTCTCCTTTTCACCAAGTGGTTCGCTATATCTCCAGTTTGTTTCACTACGGAAGGGGATGTCCAGGACCAATAGAGGGAGGGCTCTAGTGCTGTTGGCATAGTGAGATTATGTAGGGTCGTGTGTAAGGTATGAGGACGAGCCAGAAGAGGCTTTAACCCCAGTGATGGTCATGTTATAATGTTGAAACGGTGGTTCCTGTATCTCAACTTAAGAGGAAGTCTCTGCATCTGATAATTGATATCCAGAGATAACGGAGGGGGGGGGGCTCATTTCCGGTAAGGCGTGTCCTAGATTTCCAAAGCAGTCTCGAAAGCAAGCGTTTGTTAGTGGCTTTTCTCGCCGCTGTTGTAGCAACTATTTTGCATTTAGAAATCTCCAAAAGATTGGTAGGTGGAGATCTCTGATTATCTGGTATAGTGAGACTACTAGACATAAGGCCATTTTAATGGGTTTACTGATATCAGGTTAAAAACCATTCAAATTTTAAATGGGTCTGTTGGATGTAGGTTAGGGTTGCCAACTTTTTTCACTACCAAATAAGGGACAAAAGGTGGCGTGCCGCGGTAGTGTGGGTATGGTGTTGTGTGACTATACAGTGTATTGTTTTAAGCCATTTGTCATAATGATAGCTAATCTCTTACAGTCAAATTAAAGATCAATACACAACGCATGCCTTGGCAACATACAATAGGTTCAATAATAGTTTGTTAATGTACAGCAGGCACCTATAACACAGTCCTTTCTTTGAACCATTACCTATTACCTTTACTATTAGTCCAAGTCAAAGCACTTGTGACTCTTGCACTGTAGATGAGAAAAAGTTATCCCCTTCTTGTTAATCCTACAAGTGACAAACTAGACGTAACAATAGCTGCTGTATGCTGTAGTTTTGCAGAGGAATGAAACAGCAGAGACTCACAGAAGGTGCACCCTCTGTGTACACAAACAGTGGTGGGGAATTAATGCTTCATATTCTTATTCACCAAAACTATATGTAAGTTGGAAATCACAACTTGGACCCTCACAAAAAACCCAAAACAATATTTAAATGCAAAAGAGGAAAAGAGAGGCATGCCTCTGCTCACCAAGTGTACTTTTTCCATGGATATTTTTTGGTGCTCTTGATCGAGTCAAGCAGTCTTTTGTCCTTTTGTGCAGCCAGAGAAAAGTCCTTACATGACAAGTCACAGTTCACAGATATTTGAGGTTCATGTTTGATCAGCTCTGTGCTGCATCTGTTTCTTGAGTCTGACCATTTAATGGTCATCAGAGAGAAAATCCTCTCTAAAAGGGCATTTGAGCCTGGCAGACTGAGGACAAATGAGACAATCCTGAACATGTTGATCAAGTTGGCTTTCCCTGTGTTTTGGAAAACTGCCACCCACTTCTCATTGGTGGATTTTGTTGTATCCTGTCTGGCTTTCTGTATTTCCTCCCTGCTAGCACAAAACTCTTCATAGAGTTGGTCCATACTGACTGTCTCTGTCATCTTGAGGGCAGCCACCACCTATTCCAGGTCAGTGAAGGAGAGCTCGTCATTTAGGCCGGTCGGTTTCAGTTTCATCATTACATTTTCTGATGAGAAATCAAACCACTTGTCTATGTATGCAATGACAGAGTCATAGAACTACAGAAAGCCCTTTTGCTGTTTTGGTCTTTGTGCTGACACTTGTTTGTCCATCAGCTGCTCAGTCTGATATCCAAAAAGCTGTCTTGTTTCTGCTGAAGCATCTTCGCTTTGAATTGTCCCACCTCCTCGTAAACATCTGTGATGCAGAGCGTTGTTTCCTCCAGCTTTCTAACCAGTGTGTCAAAAACACACCCCGTGTTGTGGAAAAAGCACAGATAAATCTCAGCAGCGCCTGTATTTTCTTCGTCCTCAAAAATCCTCTTAGTGCCACAGGACAGGTCTCTCCAAGGGACCTGAAGTATGAGGTGAGAGCTGGCCAGCTCTGCAGGAGACCATCCGAGCATAAGCTGCTGGATGAAAAGACAGCCATTGCGTGCATACATGACGCAGAATTTCACGCAACTCAATGTCAACAAAGGCAAAAAAATTCACGCAGTTCCTCTCTTCTGGCAGCAGATACTGAGAAGTGGCTGTAGATCTTTAACACGAGAGACTCCAAATCCGCTGACAGCTGATCACAGGCGTGCTTGCAGTGTTATGAGCTATGTGAGCCGGGCAATAGCTTTCAGAATGCGACTGTTGGCACTGCTCAATAACTGATAAACGGAGTGGTGTTTTCCACAGTTGACATTGGCATTATCTGCTGCACAGGCTGTGATATTCTTAATATCCAGTTCATACTTGTCTAGACAGTTCATCAGAGCTTGATGTATACCATTTGCAGTTTCATCACTGTCTTCATACAAGTCAAGTAACTTGCACTGCACTCCATCAGACACAGAAAAATATCTCACACACACTGGAAACATTTTTCTATTCCCCTTGTTTGAGGTATGGTGGCAGTCGAGTAGAACACAGGTTCACCTTCAGTCGGGGACAGATCATCCAGAATATCCTGCACAGTATTTGGTCCTAAAAGATTCATTGTGATCATCTCAGCTTTCGTTCTTCCGCAGTGCATCTTCTTCACAACATTTGAGTCATGAAACAACACACCGTTGAGCTTAACAAGACAGTCGGTGCTGTTGTAGCTGAGTCCATGTTTAATAGTATGATACACGTACGAGGCTTCACTTGCCGCAATTTTGTCATTTTCCACAGTAGATGCCACGAGGAATGCAGCGGTATTACTTGCACCTTTAGCTAGTGTGGCCTTCTTGTGTATTTCTGTGGAAGCATGCTGAGTCGGGTTATTCTCACCTCCACGGCCAACTGAAAATTCCCTACGACATTAAGTACAGAAGGCTTTTGTTGACTCACCACTGACGGGCTTACCCCACATCTTTTTTTTACTTCCCATTGCTTATTGTAGCTGCACAGCCTTTTCTTTTTTGCAGGTTTATCAATATTTTCAGGTTAATCCATATTTCCATATGCCAAACCGACTGAACAGCACCAGAATACCCCGGAACCTTTTATGTTTCTGAAGGAATTGGCACATTTACTGTACATGTACAACGGATGCGCGTGAGGGGGACTGTGACTGGATGATGACAGGTGATCGTTCTCACCCGTCGGGATCAGCACTGCTGCTACTGCTGTTGTATCAGATTTGGTACAATTGTGAGATTGCCCTCTAGTGGTTAGAGTAGAGTAGCAGTCAATAAACGGGACAAGGGAGGTCACGTATGGGACAAATCAATTTGGCCCAATATAAGGGACATCCCGGCTAATACGGGACAGTTGGCAACCCTGATGTAGGTGTACTAGCACGCCTATCATAACTGACAGACAGACAGACAGAGCCAGCACTAACAATTATCAATAGTACCGTCAATGCTGGTTCTTTGGTACGCCTACATCCAACAGAGCCTTTATTAAAATTATTATCTGCAGCTTTGTTTATCCTGCTATGCTAACATCACAGAGTACCAACACCATGCCTGCCGTGTTTTTAACCTTTACATGGTTTTTAACCTGTAGATGTCAAACTGCATGTAAATTTAACCAGCATTGGTAGCGTTCCCCAGTTCTTCTGGCGTGTGGTTAATAAGCGGGCTACAATTTCTCTTTGTGTATTCAGTTCAATACCTTCACCTTACACCAACACAGCAAGACAGTACAGAGCATCCCTTCACTCTCCCCGAAGTTCGCCACCCTCACCGCACATGTTACTTCCCCTCTCTGTGACACTGATCACTGTCCCTCCCAAACAATGGCAGGCAGGAACAAATATTTACTCATAGGCAAGGGGACATGAAATAAAATTTAAATATTACACATACAGATGTGTAGATAAAATAGCTAAAATGTGTACAGTAACTAAGGTTACAGTCTCCCCGTGCTACGAGTACAAATGTCCTCATTTCAACCAACCTCTCAGAAACCAGTGTAATGCAACAAATCAGATCATGAAGATAACATCCAAATAATCCAGCAACTTAAATATATTCAAGATGTAGCAACTGTTCAACAAATTAAACATTCTTCCTAAGAAAAACACTTCAGTGTGGTCAGAAGGAAATCCTTGACCTGATGTTTGCCAAAATAACAGTCAGGTACATGTAAACATCATAACACAAAATCACAGCACCCCAACAGCAATAAACACAACATGTAAAAAGTCAACACAAAAGTCAAAAGTCCAACCCAAATTATTTAAGTGACACAGTCTCTGTACTTGAGCGGCCGCCTGACCAGGCATCCACAACAGGATGTGACATGCAGGGGCTCCTGAAGAGAAGAGGTAAGTGCATCCATTTGGACTGCAATTGAGGAGAGAGTAGGGGGGGGGGACTTGGAGGATAAGGAGAAGCACTGCTGCCAGAAGCAGGTAGAGGCTTTCTCCCAGCTTTGGCAGTCACATGTGGAGGAGTAGGAGGGCAAAAAGGCATGGCCCACGATAAGGCAGTGAGAGAGGGGGCTGATGTCACTGATGTGCTCACGTCAGCTGGCACTGAGGGTGCCTGGCTCTTGACAGGGGTACCCGGCAAATTCCCTTTGCAGGCTTTTAGTCTATTATGGTGAACAATCCATGTCCATGAGCATGCATTCCTTGGATCTGTGACGCCGGGGTGTCCGTCTCTGCTCATCCTTTGCTGGACTACAAACGGGCCCTTCCATCTGGGAGCAAGCTTGTTCATCCTTTGTGCTGGGTCGTCCAGGAGAACAAGGTCTCCTGGCTGGTGAGGGTGAAATACCACTTTCTTGTCGTACTGAGTGTTTTGATGCTGTTTGGTTGCAGCAGAGTTTTGGGCAGCATCCCAGAAAGCATGTGACAAACGTGTGGTGAGATGCTGGTGTACCTGGTGTGGAAGAGGTCACTGCAGGACTACAGTTTAACATGACTTTTAGTGGCAGGTTTGGTTCTCTCTCGTGTACAAGAAAGAAAGGGGGAAATCCAGTTCTTGAATGAACACTTGAGTTGTAGGCAAGCTCAGACTGGTGGCAGCAGTGTTCTTCTCAATCTTCAACTTAATTAGCCAAGGCATTCAACTAGTTACGGCTGGCAGGAATTACCGGAAAGTGGCTGCGGTCTACAAGTGCGCTCCGTGAGGCTGTTTCAGATAGACTGTTGAGCGAGTGTCTGGATGGTGGCAACAGTGGAAAGCAGACCGAAGACTGTTTTCATCGCCAGGCTGTTTGAGTTGGACAGTACTTCTCAGCAAGTCGCTACAGTCATTGTGTACAGTAACTAAGGTTACATAAACACTGATTGAGACAAATTGACAAATCCTTATGTGTTGTGTTAAATATCAATGGATATTAATTTCTTGAATGTCTCTTCACAAAGCTGACCACAGTGCATGAGTTTTAATAATCCTGCATCAGCATTTTGAAAAACGAAATGTTTATGTAACATTATGGGACTTTTCAAAGTTTGAAGGCTACATCCCAGATGGGCGTGTTTTTTGTTGAAGTAGAGTCACTTTTTATTCCTGAATTCAAGAGGTAAATTCAAGACGTAACATTTTGCCAAATCATTATGCAGATTGACAGAACCATACCGGATCAGTCGAGGCTCCATACGGGATTGGATGAGGCCGGGTTGCGGACTGTCCATCTGGAGCACCGAGATTCCGTTTGATAATTGGGGTCAACTAGCAATAATCGCGCCCCGGATAAACCTCATAGACCACGATACTGCGACTGCGCAAAGCTCGATGCAACGCAAAATATAAGTAACCCCAGCCCCCAAGCCACCCCAGCCTCCAAGTTTTGTGTTGGGTATTAAATCTGTCAGTCTCTCTCCCAGCCAATTACTTTTGGTCCGGTACGTTCTAAAAGCATGGGTCTCAAACTCGCGGCCCCGCGGGACGTTATTTTGTGGCCCCCTACTTGACATCAAAGTTTAGTGTTAGTGCGGCCCGCGCTTGCCCTGGGCTTTTATTTTTCACTTATGAGCTACCATAGCGCAGGCTCATGACAGCTTCCGGTGTCGCGTTTGTTGTCAAGTCATGGTGCGTTCCCGTTACGTTGGAAGTTGTAAATTGGAACGACTCGGATTTCAGACTTCCCGTTGAAATGTCCAACTCGGAGCTCAGAAAGTCCGACTTCCGAGCACAACTTGAACGCACCATAATGGGCAGCGCGAATTAGCAATGGTTGAAACTTGGTTGAAACTTGATTCCGGAGCGACACCAAGTGGAAGGAAAATATGTCCTGTCAGCAAGCCCCAAGTTATGTCTTTCTCAAAACCTGCCGTGAAGAGAAAAGGTGGTGACGAGCACAGACAATTTCAGGAAAAGTGGGAGACGGCATATTTTTTTGTTGAGCACAGAGGCAGCCCGACGTGTCTTATATGCACCGAGAAAGTTATGGCGCACAAGGAATACAACATCAGACGTCATTACTCGACTAGACCTGCTGATGAGTATACAAAATACCAGGGAGATGAGAGAGAGACACGGGTTGACAATCTTAAAACATGTTTACTGAAGCGACAAGATTTATTCAAGAAAGCTAGCAAAGATAATGATGCAGCAGTCGAAGCTAGCTACGTGGTGAGTGAGATGATTGCTAAGTCGGGAAAGCCATTCAAAGAAGGGGAGTTTGTTAAAAAGTGCATGTTACAGGCTGCAAGTATAGTCGGTCCGGAAAAGAAGGGTCAGTTTAGCAACATCGGCCTTTCAGCCAACACAGTGGCAGAGCGCATTTCTGACCTGTCAGGTAACATATATGATCAACTGCGTGAGAAAGCCAAACGTTTCTGTGCATACTCAGTCGCTCTTGATGAGAGCACAGACATCATTGACACTGCGCAGCTCGCAATCTATGTCCGTGGTGTTGACGACAGTTTTGAAGTGATGGAGGAGTTGCTCACAGTGATTCCAATGCATGGCCAGACCACCTCTCAGGAGATATTCCGCCAGCTGTGTGATGCCATTGTGGATGCGGGTTTGCCATGGAAGAGGTTTGCTGGAATAACAACCGACGGAGTGCCATCAATGACAGGGAGGAGAAATGGAGTGGTGGCACTTGTTCAAAAAAAACTGGAAGAGGAGGGTGTGGAGGAGGCCATTGTTCTGCACTGCATTATCCATCAGCAGGCCCTTTGCAGCAAATGCCTGAAGTTTGACAATGTGATGTCTGTCGTTGTGAAATGCATCAACCATATCAGATCCAGGGGTTTAAAGCACCGGGAGTTCCGCGCCTTTTTGGAGGAAATAGAGTCAGCATATGAGGATGTGCTCTACTTCACTGAGGTACGTTGGCTCAGCAGGGGAAACGTCTTGAAGAGGTTTTTTGAGTTGAGAGCAGAAGTGAAAGCCTTCATGGAGAAGGCTGGGATGGCTGTTCCTGTGCTAAGTGATCCCAAATGGCTCATGGACTTAGCTTTCCTTGTTGACATCACACATGAGCTGAATGTACTGAACAAGAAATTACAAAACCAGGGGCAGCTTGTCAGTGCTGCCTATGACAACGTGAGATCATTCTCCACAAAACCTGTGTTATGGAAAGCCCAGCTCTCTCAGACAAACCTCTGCCATTTCCCATCATGCAAGGCACTCATGGATGCAGGCACACCATTCAGTGGTGAGAAGTATGCTGATGCCATTGTGAAGCTACAGGAGCAATTTGATCACAGGTTTGCAGAGTTCAAGACACACAGAGCCACTTTTCAAATTTTTGCTGACCCCTTCTCCGACATTTGGATAAATAGTGGAGTGGAGCAAGATGGACAAACAAAGGGGGAAAAAACCCCCACAAAGGTGGTGCTGAAAAGCGAAGAGAAAAGAGGTTGAAGTCCCGTGAGGCTGATGCAGCCAAATGTTTTGAAATAACACATTATTCTTTTGGCGCCGTTTCCCGTCAATCATCTCAGCCTAGTGAGCCTGGAGGCACTGGCAACAGAGAGCAGAGAGAGCTGCTCATTGAGCCCAGCGATACCATTTCGACTGTTTGTCAAGGTTTGGCAGCTAAAGAGGTAAGACAGAATACAATATGGATAAGATAAGCAATGTTTTGGGGTTTGGCTAGCCGGGCTATTTAGCTATTTTGGGTGCCTTTTGTTGAAACAAGCGCTCGTCAGTATCGCTTTTCGTGAACCCACCGATCACAAGGCTGGATGGGGCGGGACATTAAAACAAGGTTGACGTGCTACAGCGAACTTTAGAAATGTTGAACTCATACAACCTTTTACAGCCGACGTCATCAAAAATAGCGCGCGCATTTAGGCAACGGGAGTGGCGTGGCGAAGAAGAAAAGCATGCCTGAAGAGATGTCACAAGATGAGACTTTTACTGGGGCGGAGAGTGCATACAGGATTGGTGTCCATCCATCCATTATCCGAACCGTACTAAATTGTCCCTAGGTGTGTGTGTGTGTGTGTGTCGGCCCTGCGATGGCCTGTCCGGGGTGTCTCCCCGCCTGCCGCCCGGTGGCTGCTGAGACAGGATTGGCGTCCATAATCAAATTCTGGATATAGTTATAGATAGCGTCCATCAGCGATTTCTAAGTAATGGCACTTTGTATGTCGACATGGCTCTCCTGGACCCTAAAAACTTTAGTCAGCTAGTGCCAGTGGCCTTCCACAGAAAGCCCTTCAAGAATTAAGCAAATGCTTGATAAAATTTGATTGCAGAGCAACGGTGGCCAACGTACAGCTTGAGCTCATGAGTGGCAGAACAGTGGACGAGGTTAAAACAATCGGGATTTGAAGAATACACAACCAGGACTATGGATGATCATAAACCTGAAGGAAATGAAGACGAGGTGAAGATGGTGAACGAGAGCTGCTCATCTTGCAAGGACTGTCCCGTGTGTTAGTCAGTATAACCTATTGACCGACACATACCACATCCTGGGCCTTAATTACAGGTTCCTACTTACCCTGTCAGTAACCCAGGTAGCTTGCGAGTGGAGCTTCTCTACTCTGAAATTCATCAAGAGTAGGCTCAGGAGCACTCTATCTCAGCAGCACCTGGAAGCTTTTATGCTCATGGCTACTGAGTGAGACGTTTTAATGGCCCTGAACAGTGACCTGGTTATAGATGGTGTTGCTGAGAGAAGTGTGCTGCTGCCGAAATTGCTAATTTAAGGAGGTAGGAAATACGTTTATTTTGATTTTATTCTATGACTTGCCTACGCACCAGTCTTTTCACCAACACATTTCTTCCTGTATTATTTATTTTACTGGTCAGATGGTTCAAGATTCTTGCCACCTTGCTGCCAGTGCCATTGTGCCAAAATGTGCGCCTTCTAGCCAGCTTCCTCCTAAGAACAACATGTTCCCCTTGTTCTATTTTACATCTATTTTACTAAAGTTATTGTTATACATATTATTCAGTAATCTTGTTTGCATAAAGTGTAGTGTGGTTTGTGTGGGTGGTGGTGTATCGCTGGGGGGTTTGGTGGGCCGGTCTGAGTCAAAAAGTCCAGGGCCATTTTTCATTCCCAGTCCGCCCCTGCTCACAGGTTACCGATGAAAACTGTTGCTGTGGCAACCCCTGAGAAACAGGGAAGAAGCTGAAAGAAGAAGATAGGTCTTTTCAGTTTGACGGCTACATCTCAGATGGGGGCATTTTTTCTTGAAGTATTCACTTCATATCCCTGAATTCAAGAACTTCATGCCTATTTCAATTCTGTTTGAAAAAGATGAACTTTGTCCAGAAACGGGTTAGATAGGACAACAGAGAGCCATCACTATTCTAGATGCATCAAGCTATTGTGATGCAATAGTTGAAATCTGCAAATAAGAAAAAGCTGAATTTGTATGCCAGAATGTAATTCGCCTGTAAATCAGCAGATGGAGCCTTAAGAAACTTATATCAAATCATGATATTCGGAAAGTTGTCATATGTGCCGAATTGGCACAAATGTATCGTAATAACAAATTGGGAGGTACCTGCTGATTCTCTGCCATAATCAGTCCACATAAATGCTCCTTTAAAAATCGAAAAATTTAATCTTTTTTTATGATAAAATGTTGACTGCAGATGCACACATGTTCAGAGGAAGGAGTCCATAGGATATCTGGATATCTTGCAATGATATAGTCTGCCTGTTGGTCTACCCTTGTTTGACAATAAATGTCAATTAAGCTAAATTTCAGAATTTTAAGTTTGTTAGCCATATGCAGAATGCTTCAGATCAGGAAAATCTGTTTTTCTGAAATACTGGCCCTTTATAATAAACAGTCATTCACTTAAAATTGGGAGTATCTCAACTTTGAAGTTACTAAGGAGCATATCAGTGATGGATGGACTTCGGAACGGCCGCAGACACTTGTGCTTGTCTGTGGCTGCTACAGTTCATATTAGCTTGACATCTAAACTCCCCCGCCCGCCTCCATCCTTTACCTGTGTCAGACGACTGCTTACTCTCTGTCTTCCTCTCTATTTCCCCCTACTTCATTTGGCTGTGATCAGCAAGCTGACACTTGAATTTTTTTTTACTTCAGCATTTTTTATTTTTTGCATGGCTAAGGCTTATAGTGTTGTTCAGGGCCTTTATCATTGCTCTCTCACCCTGTTTGCTCTGTCTTTCTCTATCTTTGTCGTGGTTTCGCAATCAGACTCTCTGGGACAAGCTGCTTTTCCAGCCCCAATGTATTATTTTTGTGTTTCACGACACATGCTTTCCTCTTTTTCTACTTATGTTTTAAGTAATTTTGTTCTTTAGACCATGAGCTATTTTTCTCCCAACCTTTTCCATATCTCATTTTCTTTTTTTCTTTTTGTCTCTGTCCAGGTCTGTCTCTCTCCATTAGCCCTACCCCCGTCCATTTCTCTGTCTGTCAACTGTCTGTGACAGTGAATCATGGCTGGGTTCACTTTTTCCATGAAAAGTCAATGACTCTGCCTTGTTCACTCAACCAACAATGTAGGCTATGTTTTATTCCTTCATTACAGCTATATTTCAGCACATGTACTGTACAATATCAATTTTTTTTAGCTAAACTGATTTTATGCTTGTTTTCATTCATTTCACCAATGGCTTTGTGTATGTGCAATCGGTACTGATGAGTAATGTAGTCAGTTAAAGCAATACAGTCCTCATTTTTTACTATATTGTACACAGGCTGTTTCTCACAGCGCCTACACATACCAGAATGCATTGCACCCAACCTTCTGTAACGTCGTCCATAAAATCCTCTGCTCTGTGGGATGTCATTTCCACTGTTGGAAATTGTTCCTTAGCCAAGAGAACAAGGATGTGTTTTTTGAACAGCACGCATATGAGTATGCAGGTTTTCCATCCAACCGATTAAACACCAGGGTCATTTCGCTGATAAAAACACCTTCAACCACGATTAATCAGTGAAATCACCTGATCTATGTTCAGTTGGATGGAAAACGTGCATACACATGGCGCTCTATGGCATATTTTATGAAATTTAATGAAAAATGTTCTGGCACAAGATACAAATCCCCTACACCAGACTCGACAAATTAAAAAAACAAGCATACAAAAAAGAACCACAATATATTTATTAAAATCACAATAATCTCACAAATAATCACAAATCACATAAATACAATAGTCTCAAATACATTAGTCTCAAAATATTCATTGTCACACAATACTCACAACTCAGCTTTATAATCGTATAAAAAGTCCTTTGTTGACCAAAATGTATCTAATTTATTTTTGAAAGAGCTAACTGAAGGAGCATGCACCACAGCCTCTGGAAATTCGTTCCATGCTCTTACAGCATGAATTGTAAAGAAGTTTCTTTCTCTTTCAGAGTGAAACTTTAACGGGAATAGTTTTAAGGAGTTCCCTCTTAACTCATACCTATTATTCCACAAATAGACAACAGGCTCAGCTGTGAAATCATATATTTTGTGTACAAGCTTATAGACTTCAATCATTTCTCCTCTATGTCTCCTGTGTGGTAGAGTTGGTAGTTGTACATTTCTTAACCTCTCATCATATGACATCTGACCTGGGATTAGTTTAGTAGCTCTTCTCTGAACCTTCAATTTTTTCTTCTTCTATGTATTTTACTTTATAAGGACACCAGACCGAGCTTGCAAATTCAAGATGAGATCGCACCAAGGATTTATATAATTGTAAAACTATTTAAATTTAGAAAAGTTCTTCTAATTATCACCAGCATAGAGTCTGATTTTTTTATTTTTTTCAGAAACGTGTGTGTGAAATTCAATTGAACTATTGACCAAGACACCGATGTCCTTTTCTTCTTCCACTTGCTGAACCATTAAATCTCCAACTTTGTAGTTAACCCAGTTGGCACTTGTTTTCCCAATGTGTAAATGTTTGCATTTTTCTGGATTCAATTTCAGTAGCCACCTATCACACCAGTTACTAATGCTATGGAGGTCTGCTTGAAGATGGACTGTATCAGTGTCCTTATTAATTATTATAAATATTTTTGTATCGTCCGCAAAAAGTTATGAATCAGATTGTATTACACTTGGTAAATCATTTATATAGACAACAAAGAGTACAGGGCCCAACACAGAACCTTGTGGAACTCGTCATCGGTTTCCATTTTGAAGTGGCCCCACTTACCACCACCTGCCGTTTCCTATTATGTAAAAAATCCTGTATCCAGCCTGTAACTGCCACTTGTGCCATAGGATTTTAATTTTGACACTAGTCTTTTATGAGGAACTTTATCAAAAGCTTTTTGAAAGTCCATATATCCCTCTATCCAAAGCTGCTGACCACTTATCAAGAATATGATATGTGCCTCTTTCCAATCACAGGGTAAAGTTGATTCTTCTAATGATTTATTATACAACATTGTTAGATGTTCGGTAATCACACTAGCCAATTCCTTTAAGATCCTAGGATGTATCGCATCTGGCCTTGGTGATTTATAGATTTTAATATCCGTGTGGCTAATATGAACCATAATATTAATATGGTTGCCTGTGCCTGGATAAGAGTATTAGAAACCCTGCTAGGCTGTATGTACTTTTTCCATCCGCCAACTGACACCACAATATGTCACTGGGTGGCCAGAAAAAAACTTGTTTCACTGCCGCTCCAGGGATGCAGAAACAATCGGGAACAACTGCAGGTGTTTTTCGTGTGCTATCCCTGTCACAAATAGACACATATAAGGTCAAAAATGGGTGAAATGTTCCTTTAAGAAAGTAATCCCCCCTTAACCTTTTTTACATTGTGATGTGGTTTGTGATAAGTCAGAAGTTGAAATACAATGAGATTTTTTTTTTGT
This sequence comes from Lampris incognitus, assembly GCF_029633865.1. Taxonomy (NCBI): domain Eukaryota; kingdom Metazoa; phylum Chordata; class Actinopteri; order Lampriformes; family Lampridae; genus Lampris; species Lampris incognitus. Next base: position 46,006,555 of record NC_079220.1, on the reverse strand, counting down.
TCACCAGTTGACATAGCATACCCCATAATGACAGAGAAAACGTGTTATTCATTTTCAAAACCTTTTAAAACCTTTTGAAAATAAAGCAAATAAATATCTTTCTTGGGGTAAATATTCACCCCTATTGACTGAATATGTCTCCTAGGGTAAAGCAGTAATTCGATTGTAATTTATAGCTTGACGTCATCTTGTACACATCTTTAGAAGCTTGGTACATCTAGATTTGGGTATTTTCTCATTTTCTCTCCTGTAGTTTTAGCCAAGTCCTGATAGATTGGATGGGGTGTGTTGGCAACTATCTTCAAGTCATTCTACACATGACGTAGTGACCTACTGCAGACATAAGTGACTGCTCGATTAAGTGCTGCCTTTGACACAGTCGATCACAACAACCTCTTACATCACTTAGAGACTTGGGTTGGCGTCAAGGGCTTGGCTCTTAGTTTATTACGCTCTTACCTCACCAACAGAACTTTTTCTGTTGTTCTCGGTAACTCTACTTCCTTGATGGCTCGGTTGACTTGTGGTGTCCCTCAAGGCTCAGTTCTTGGCCCCCTTCTCTTTTCTATATACATGCTGCCCCTTGGCCAGTTCATTCAAAATCATGATGTATTTTACAATTTTTATGCTGACATGCCACTCAGACCCACAGATCCTAGCGCCCAAGCAAATCTCACAACTTGCCTCTCTGTCATTAAATCCTGGATGTCTGAAATGTTTCTCAAATTTAATGATGATAAGTCTGAGGTCATTCTGTTCGGTCCCAAAAATTCCATCAGCCTTTTTGTTACTAGCCTTGGTGGTCTGTCAGGTAGTCTTAAACAGGCTGCTAGGAATCTTGGGGTAATATTTGATGCTAACCTTGGTTTTTATAATCAAATAAAACATGCTGTTCAGTCATACATTCTCCAGCTCAATCTAATCTCCAAAATTATGTCATTTTTTTCAACTGTCGATCTGCAAAAAGTTGTACATGCTTTTATCTATTCTTGGCTTGACTATTGTAACGCACTTTACTCTGATATCAGTAAGGGCTCCCTCAACCGTCTGCAGTTGGTAGAAAATGCCGCTGCTCAGCTCATTACCGGGACCAAGAGGCATGACCATATCACTCCTGTGCTTGCCTCCCTACACTGGCTACCTGTTATATTTCGAATTGATTTTTTAAATGTTATTGCTCACTTCTAAGGCCTTAAACGGTCTTGCTCCTACATACATTTCTGATTTATTGGCCTGGTATGTGCTGTCTCGACCATTAAGCTCCGCAGATGGAGCCCTTCTAGTTATTCCCAGGTCTCGGTTTGTCACAAAGGGTGATCAGGCTTTTTATGTGAGAGCCCCCACACCATGGAACTCTTCCTGTTGAACTAACACTAACCAAGTCTCTAGTTTCTTTTAAATCTTGTCTTAAAACTTTTGTTTTTTGTGAAAGCATTTACAAATGTTTGATATTTGTTATTCATACTATTTTTATTTTTACTATTACTTATTTGGGCTTATTTTATTTTTGCCTTTTCTCGTTTTATTTCTTTATAAAGCACTTTGTAATATTGTTTAAAAAAGTGCTATACAAATAAAGTTATTATTATTGTTATTATTATTTTCAATTGGATTCAAGTTTGGGCTTTGGTTCTGCCGCCTAGGGAACTGAACATTTTTTTTTGTCCTAATTTCATTCAAAGCCTCACTTGACAGTTTAAAGGTCATTGTCCTTTGGAAAAACGGTTATCACTTCAGTCTGCTTCTCTGAGCACGTTCTCCTCAAGAATTTGCCTGTATTTAGTTATGATGAGCAGGTTAGGATTAATTTTGTCTCTCACCTGCACTCAAAGATGATACTTAAACGACAAAGTTCTATTTCATTTACAGTATTTGAAAGGCTGCATAAAGCAGTTGTTTATGTGGAGCTGTTCTAGGTACATTACCACATAGTGGTTCGATAGAGGTGAAAATGAGGCCAGTTTTCAAACGGAGAAATGGCTTCCAATCAAGGAAGATTTTTCTTCCCCTCCAGTAATATCAGTTTATTTTTTCATTAAAGATATGGGTTGAATTTGTAATTGTGACCCGTTATTATAGGGCAGTGCAAGAGAATGCATTATTGTCCATGCTGTTTGAGCTCACAGCTGTGTGTCTACACTCATTTCGTAAATGCACAAAGACTTGTGATGTTGGTGTGTAGTGTGCAATTGCATGACCCTATTTTGATTTTGTTTCACTCTATATGGGATGTTACCCTGTCAGTTTCATGCACTAAATCAATGTCATGGTACAAAATACATTGTTGTCAAACCAAATACTGAAACTTGCTTGATGTTGTCTATGAAATGGAGAGGCAAAAATTGTGAACAGATTTTTTTTCTTCAAAACTGCTATTTTGATTCCATGGAAAATACAATAAGGCATTATTGCAAAATTATCCACTTTTATTTAAAAGTTGAAGTTGATTCTGTGGTACAGAGTTTGTTTTGAGGCAAGGGGTTCATTTCTTGAAACATAGCAAGTATGGAATGTAAATGTCGTTGATAGGCAAAATTCATGTAGATATCTATCAGAAGCCACAGTAAATTAATGCTTCAAACCTTAACATGATTACTGTCTTCTTATTACACTTTGGGCCACTAAATCCATTTTGTAACCAAAATGCATTTTGTGACAGGAGAAAACATTTTGTGACTTGCATTGAGGCCAGTGACATTGGTCCAGATGCACATTTTCACCAGGAGATAGCACATTGGTACAGTGGAAAACTTGACAGTCTGGAAGTCTTTACCATAATGTGTCTGCAAGCCAGTTAAAGTGGTCACAGGTTGAGTGTGAGAGCTAAGGAAATGTGACACTAAGCCTAGAGTTTATTTATTTGAAGAGTGCCTATTATTGCGATGGTGTCTAGGTGACAAACAGGTTTAAAAAAAAAAAGTATATGCTGAACTATGCTAGTTCCCTCCGCTGAACTGTTTTTCTGTGTGGTTCGCTTGTGAATTTGGTAGGTAGTTTAGGCCTATTCATTGTTTATGGACAAGAGCCTATAATATATAGCATATACGTAAAGCATATATACATATATATAGTAAGAGCGAGAGAGAAAGGGGGCGGCACGGTGGCGCAGTGGTTAGCACGGTTTCTTCACAGCAAGGTCCCGGGTTTGAACTCCAAGGTTGCCCAACCTTGGGGGTCATCTCTGGTTGTCCTCTGTGTGGAGTTTGCATGTTCTCCCTGTGTCTGCGTGGGTTTCCTCCGGGTGCTCCGGTTTCCTCCCACAGTCCAAAGACATGCAGGTCAGGTGAATCGGCCGTACTAAATTGTCCCTAGGTGTGTGTGTGTGTGGGGGGGGGGGGCGGGGGGCGGGCGGGCCCTGTGGTGGCCTGGCGGTCTGTCCAGGGTGTCTCCCCGCCTGCCGCCCAGTGACTGCTGGAATAGGTTTCAGCATCCTCGTGACCCTGATCTGGATAAGTGGCTTGGATAATGGACGGATGGATGGATAGATAGAAAGAGAGAGATGAGGGGAATAATCTAACTAAACATAGACTGACTGCATTTGGCAAGGCTTCCACTTTCTCTCAAATAAGTCTTTCTAGTTGCAGTCTTGGTCTAGAGAGCATCAGGCAGGATCAGTTGTTCATTCTGCCTCCTTGTCAGAAATTAATAGACGAATGAACTAACAAAATGGGAACGCGGACCATTAGGCCTACTTGGCATGACGACTGTTGAATAATCAGCAGACGGCAGTAATCCCTGTACATGTTCACAGCAACCATAATGAGAGACATGTAATGAGATCACTTCAAAAGATATGAGATCACGTTGCAAAATTTCCAAATCTCATTCGGAATAAATGGGGCCAAAAACCTAAATAGGTTTTCTCGGGTGTGTGTGTGTGGAGGTTGACCTTTCCACTCAACTGTTTCCTGGTAGAGGAATGGATGATACTGTAATACCTTCATTCATCATTTCAAATAAAAGGGAAAATAATGTACTAATATATCATCCTAGGCCCGCCTGATGATTGAAATTAACTTTTCCTATTACTTTCCAAACATTTTGAATGCAAAACCAGCCAGCCGAGACAGCCTACGTTCATTTAGATTGAACATTATGCAGACACTTGTATAGGAAATGATCAGATCAAATATTTGTTTAACTGGCTTGCACATATATGTTTAATTCTGAAGTGAAGCGGCTGTAACCAAGTTGCACATTCAGTGTTGGTCTTAGGCTACTTTGCATGATGGTTAAAAAAATATGCCCAACTCTGAGAACTGGCGCATAACAAAAACATTTGAAATTGAAAACAGTATATAGCCCTGCTCGCCAAAACTTTTAAGGCAATAGCAGACTAGTGTAAGGTTATTGGTGATTCGAGGTGGACAGTAGGCTACAATAGTCAGATCTTGATCGAACTAAAAAGCATTATGAAACAAACCGAATTTTCCAAACGTTCAGCTTATTTCCCTTATTTCAGCTTGATTTCCTTGCATCTGTCACCACAACTTAATGTAACGGGAATAGAGCTGTTTTATTGTCTGTTGTCAATTTAAATACATACATCAAGCAATTAAGGAACTAATATACTTGAAACACGATCAACCTCAAATACCAAATCTTCTGCTTTAATGGAGAGCATAGACAAACCTGCACTTTTTTTTTGTTGATTTTGATTTTTTCTTATTTTGATATACTTTATTGATCCCCATAGGGAAGTTGGGCTCTGCATTTAACCATGGGCAGCTCCCGTGCAGCACCCAGGGACCAACTCCAGTTCGTCTTGCCATGCCTCGGTCAGGGGCGCAGACAGGAGTATTAACCCTAACATGCATGTCTTTTTGGTGGTGGGGGAAACAGGAGCACCTGGAAAAAACCCATCACAGACACGGTGAGAACATGCAATATCCACACAGAGGAAGACCTGGGATGACCCCCAAGGTTGGATAACCCCGGGGTTCGAACCCAGGACCTTCTTGCTGTGAGGTGACAGCGCTAACCACTGGGACACCGTGCCGCCAAAAACTATTTCAACTACAGTCCACAGCAGGCATTACATACAAAGCAATCATACACAGATGACGTGCAAAATTAATAAGGGTAACAAATGAAAAACAGAGACCTACAACTCTAGCCAATGGTGTTGGCTGCAAGTTTATTCAAAAGGCAAAAGTATTACACAGAACAATTTATAAACCAGATGTCTTCCTCAAATATGGCCAGTCATATTGATAAATTGGCCTACCACCAGATATTATTAAAAACAAAAAACAAAACAAAAAAACAGACTGGAAAAAAAAACAATGAAAGTTTTACAACTTCTTTGCCATAAGGTTGCAATGCTGTATACACCACTTGAAGAAATAGCCTAATTTCACTGAAGCACAACTTGAAATTTAGACCATGAACGTGGCAGATTGAGACCTACTTGTATCCCTGATATTGCAATTCTACATTTAAAGCCAGACAGCAAAAAGCTGAGGATACTGAGGATGGTTACTGGAGTGGCACTTCGAAGCCAATAACACACTGCAACTGCCAACAAGCAATAACAAACAAGAAGCACTTTGAGCCAGTAAAAGACTGGCTGTTCAGATCTGTTTGGATTTGTTTGAGGTTGTTTGCAGCACCTACCGTGCTGAGATGGGTTGGAGGCAATGACAAGGCAGCCAGTTTAGAAAGGACAGGGATGAAGCCAGCTGTGGAGGAGTGCAAGTTTGGGTGCATACGTGGAGGTGATGGGAGAGATTGGTGGGTTTGAGGTTGTGTAGCGCTTTGTATGTGAGGAGAATCTTGAAATGAATGCGGTGTTGGACTGGCGGCCCGTGCAGCTGAAAGAGAAAAAGGGGGTGATGTGGTCAATAAAGTTAGCACATGTGAGGACTCAAAAAGCACATTTTTAGATGATATGCAATTTATTGATTGGTTCAGATCGTAGTCCTGAGAGTGTTATATTGCAGCGGTCCAGCCGGAAGGTGAAAATGTGGGTCAGATTTCAGCGTGGGAGAGGGAGAGTAATGGGCAGAGGTGGAAGATGTTAATGGAAGAATGCAATGTGGGAATTGTTCTTAATGTAGGATGCTACCCAATGTTACACCCCTCCCCCCCAACCTCTTCTTCCAGCCCAACCTTAATATATCACCCATCACCTAACTAGGGTTTGTGTCCCACCTCCTCCTGTTTGGCTCCATCTTTTATTTTGTTTAAGCCTTCTCTTTACATTACTCTTTCTGTGTCCTCTGAAATCCTCATACAAACGGTTAAAGCACAATTATTATGATTGATGACATGTGGCAAGGTTTTAGGCTTGAATTACACCATTTCTGCAAATGTTGATAAAGACTCCCAACTTTTTCATTAACAAAACACACACATGCGGGCTTCCGGGTAGCGTAGTGGTTTATTCCATTGCCTACCAACACGGGGATCAACGGTTCGAATCCCTGTGTTACCTCCGGCTTGGTTGGGCATCCCTACAGACACAATTGGCCGTGTCTGTGGGTAGGAAGCTGGATCTGGGTTGTTTGGTCGGGGTGCCTGCTCAGGGGGAGGGGCAAATGGGGGGAATAGCGTGATCCTCCCACGCGCTATGTCCCCTCAGTGAAACTCCTCACTGTCAGGGGAAAAGAAGTGGCTGGCAACTCCACATGTATTGGAGGAGGCATATGGTAGTCTGCTACCCTCCCCGGATCAGCAGAGGGGGTGGAGCAGTGACTGGGACGGCTCAGAAGAGTGGGGTAATTGGCCGGATACAATTGGGGAGAAAAAGGTGGGGAAAATCCACAAAAAAAAAACACACACATGCAGGCAAATGTACATATTTTCTGTCATTTTCCTAATATACAAGCTTTTTTGCATGAAATACTCTACATTGTACAGTTGATATAACTAACATAAACTAATATAAATGACAAATGGGGTAAAAATGTTTGGGTTGCGTTAACAAGAAATCTTAATAAATACCCACTTAGACAGGTGAGGTGCATGACTTGCCAGAGCATATTTCCAACTAGACACTTGTGTTGATAAGAGATGCCCACAGCAAACACATGAAGGACAGGGGGCACTGTTTTCCCAAAGACTAGAACATCCAGATGTTTTAGATTGGCTCATTACATGAAATGTAACTGTTGCAGTGCAATGGCTGAAATTAGTACGGTATTTGTTGTTATTGAATGAGCGGCACGGTGGCGCAGTGGTTAGCGCTGTTGCCTCACAGCAAGAAGTTCCTGGGTTCGAGCCCCGGGATAGTCCAACCTTGGGGGTCATCCTGGATCATCCTCTGTGTGGAATTTGCATGTTCTCACTGTGTCTGCGTGGGCTTCCTTCGGGTGCTCCGGTTTCCTCCCACAGTCCCACACACGTGTAGGTCAGGTGAATCGGCCATACTAAATTGTCCCTAGGTGTGTGTGTGTGTGTCGGCCCTGTGGTGGACTGGCGGCCTGTCCAGGGTGTCTCCCGGCCTGCCGCCCAATGACTGCTGGGGTAGGCTCCAGCATCCCTGCGACCCTGAGAGCAGGATAAGCGGTTTGGATAATGGATGGATGAATGAGCATGCAACCTCTTTTTTTTCTTAGTTGAGTCATTACACTGTTCCATGTTTTAGATTAGGTCCAACACTAAGCACATAAACAGTGAAATGAACTGGAAGTATAGAACATCTTAATGGTGAGGTCACCCATAAAGTTAAACTTAACTTAAGCATGTCCTGATTTGGAATATGGCAGGTAGTAGCTCTAAAAATGGGCCCATTTAAAGTGGACGATGTCATTATTTTTGTTCAGGGTTGTTTCTTGTTTCTCTTGCAGATTTCAAGCCAATTTAAGAGCTGTGAACAAGGACAACAAAGGGTAAGTCTACCCAGTATCAGTTTGTGTACGTATTTATGTTCGTGTTTGTACTTGCTTGCAGGTATAGGTGAATATACAAGTATTAACAACACACTGTCTTGTTATGGCCTTGTGTGCTCGTTCACATGCTCACATTTCAGTCTGACACACTCAAGCTTCTTCAGGATCCTTTCAAAGGAGAATAAATGAATGAGTGAACTGGTAGTTATTAAAATTATTTCAATACTGCAACATTTCCAGTCAAAGTACACCAAAGTGCATTGTGGAGGAAACTGAGTCAGGCCATCCAATTAAAATCCGAGTCTCTGTATGGTGTGAACCAGCGTGCATTGGGGATTAAACAGGGGGCTTTTCTAAAGTGGTTGCACTATCTAGAGTTTACATGCAATATGAGACCTCTAGTCCTTTTGTAGGATTAGCAAATTGTCCTCACATGACATGTTAAAACTAACCAGTGAGAATTTCCAAAGTCTCCGGATTACAATGATGTATATTTGAATTGTTTGCATTTTGGTCTGATAACTTGAGATGGGACCAGGGGACCCAGGAGGCTTAATATAAAATCTTTCCGATAGAATGGAGCGTTTTACATCCCCACTTAACCAGTCACAGCACTACGGCCTTGTCATCTAAGGTCCTGCTTATAGCTATTTTGGGCAATTTTTATTTCCAATTATCTAGAAAATACAAATGCTGTGATGTTAAGCACTGTGTGTACTGGCTGTAGGGCACTAGCTATGACTGCCATAGCTATTTTGTGACATACCAATCTAATTAGCATCGCCACCAAGACTTTCTTCAGCAATATTTTGTTCCCATCTCTTCCATAGGTAGCATGTGGCGGTGAATAAATCTTTATAAATTCAAATTAACAGAGCGTAGTGGCGGCACGGTGGCCCAGTGGTTAGCGCTGTTGCCTCACAGCAAGAAGGTCCTGGGTTCGAACCCCAGGCCATCCCAGGTCCTTTCTGTGTGGAGTTTCCATGTACTCCCCGTGTCTGTGTGGGTTCCCTTCGGGTGCTCCGGTTTCCTCCCACCATCAAAAAGACACGCATGTTAGGGTTAATACTCCTGTCTGTGCCCCTGAGCAAGGCAATGTAAAGAAGGACTGGAGTTGGTCCCCGGGTGCTTCAGCTGCCCCCTGCTGCTATACAATAGGATGGGTTAAATGCAGAAGACAAATGCATTGTTACCTAATAACTGCACAATGGCAAAATGAAGTGGCTTTAATTATAAATCAGTCTAACTATTGTAGGGAACCACATTATTTCCCAGAATGACTTAAGTTTCACTTATTAAGCTCAGTCTCATAAGCTAAAGGTACACTGCATTCAACTATACAACACTGCTCCAGTTCCACCACATCAACCCATACACAAATACACAGGAAGTCGTCTCTTTATCAAAGATGTGATTTATTCATTTACGATATGTGAAACAACATGAAACCAACCACAAAATGAGTTAATGACTAAAATAAAAGGAAGTGTTTGAATACAGTAACAACAGGCAGATGATTATATTGAAAGCATATGACTGCAGTTTGATTACTTGTGGGTCATAATGGCAAATTAGAGGTTAATTTGAAAAACACAATTACAAGGGATAACATGTCTTGGCTAAAACTAGTGGTTAAAATGGGGGGGGGGTTTAAAAGCTAATGGGGTCGTTATTATAGAGTGAAACCAGTATTATCACAGCATCATCAGCTGTGAGCTTTGCTGTGATGAAGGAGTGGGTTGGATCAGTGCTATGACCATCTGGTGTTGGTGTTGAGGTGCTGTGGTCTTCATTAAGGAGAATTAAAGCTCACAGCAAGAATAGCTTAGTGGAGTAATGACTCTGGTCATGCCCACACTAATCCGCGGAAACTAGAAAACACCACTTTCATGTCGAAAATGTTTTGAAAGTTCTCCATCCACATCAGATTGTTTTCCCGAAAATTTGTCACCCACATTAAAATGCCAAAAACAATAGAAAAACACTTAAATCTCTTCTATTGGGCCTGCACAGGCTATCACGTGAGAGTTACAGGTCAGCGTTTCAAAAAGCTCTGTTTTCCTGGCCCAAACTACAATGAGATCAGCCTTTTCACATTTATCCACTTTGGAGCCTTTGCAAAAAGGTCCATTTCTGGGGGCCGAAAACACCGGTCTAGTGTGACTCGAAGGCCAAAACAGAGAGAAAAAGATGTGTTTTCAAATTATCTGTTATAGATATATTGTTAGTGTGGACACGGCCTCAGTTCTTCGCCTGAGCTTGAGCTCTAACTTGAATGAGCTCAGGAGTATCTTTGAGCGAGGGAGGGAGCCAGAGGATCTGGAGGTCAGGACCACAGGCGTGGGCCTCGGTGTGGTTTGGCTGCCCTGAGGTAAGATCGTGGTTAGCTCAGAGTTGGATCATTCTAGGCAAACATCAAGCAGGCGAAATTAGAAAACTCAAGCCAGGAACCCACCTTTGCAGAGCCAAAGAGGATAATAAAGCTTGGATCTATTTTTTTTTAGATTGTGCTAGGATCAGAGATCTTTTAAGAGCCTCTGGATATTAAGGCTGCATCAGGGTAAAAGGAAGAGGCATCTCTCAAACTAGCCCATTTATTTAGTTTCCAGTTCTTCAGGTGGGTAATAGGACACAAGCCCACTTTGAAATTGCATTTTCAACTTGGCAATAATATTTCACATTACTTTATTTTCAGTTTGATCTCATCAAACAACTTAGCGTCACGCTCTTACGGTCCAGATCACAAAGCTGGTCTGGTCGCTTTCCAATAAGTCAAATTGTAAACAGAATATCATTTGAAATGTAGCAGAACCAGAAACAGCTTGATATTAGACCTTGTGTGGCTCATACCAGTAAAAGATTGTAGGTTGCACAACACATCAGCAGCATGAAATTCATGCATTCATTATCCCCCGGCTATGGGTTAAATAGTGCCCCTGCCTAGTGGACACCTCGGGAGAGGAATATGCTGCGGGAGTAAACCCCTCCAGAAAATCAGCGTCGACAGTGTTGTTGTTGTTTTTTGTTTTTCTTGCCTTTGTATTTGTCTAAGTGGGAGAGTACTGCTGGCGTCGTGTGTGGCTGCCGCTTCTCCCTCTCGTAGCCCCCCTTCCCATCCACCCCTGTATGTCTCTGTTATGTTTGTCTGTTGTCTTGTTTCACCCCGTTTGTTGTAAAACAACTTTGAGTGTTAGAAAAGCGCTATATAAGTTTGATTTATTATTATTATTATACAAATTTCCTTTAACTTCACACCATAATACAACATAATAACCGGGCCCATTCCTTGGGCCTAGGGTTCGAATGAGGTGGAGGTCTACTTGATGGATAGTGCCTTTCTTAGGATATGAGATGTTCCAAGTAGCGTGATCTTCTGTAGTTCTTGTATTCTGAAGTTATCCGGGATCCGTTGGGTGTATTTCTCCACCCCTTTTTTTACAAATCCCAGGGCTCCTATCACCACTGGTATTTTTGTGGTTTTCATTCCCCACATTCGTTAAATCTCGATTTCAAGGTCAAGTTTTTCAGCTACTTTTACTGAGGTGCTCCTTTCAGTCGGAATGGACGTGTCGATGAGTAGGCAGCTTTTTTCTTCTTTTTTTTTCCTCGATGATGATGTCTGATCTGTTGGCCTTTATCTCACGATCTTATTGTTATTGTTATTATTATTATTATCCAAACCAGTTATCCTTACTCAGGATCGTGGGGATGCTGGAGCCTATCCCAGCAGTCATTGGGTAGCAGGCGGGGAGACACCCTGGACAGGCCGCCAGTCCATCACAGGGCCGACACATATATACACACACACACACACACACACACACACACACACACACACACACACACACACACACACACACACACACACACACACACAACTAGGAACAATTTAGTACGGCCGATTCACCTGACCTACATGTCTTTGGACTGTGGGAGGAAACCGGAGCACCTGGAAGAAACTCACGCAGACACGGGGAGGACATGCAAACTCCACACAGAGGATGACCCAGGACGACCCCCAAGGTTGGACTACCCCAGGGCTCGAACCCAGGACCTTCTTGATGTGAGGCGACCATGCTAACCACTGCGCCACCGTGCCATGTTATTGTCACAATTTGATTTAATTGACAGCGTGACATATTATGTTCAAACGTTGCAAATTACACCATTCAATGGTTTTGCACAAAATGTGATTTTTTAAAGGTCTTTGTTCACGGAGAGTGGGGTGGAGACTATGGCCTATTGAACACATGCAAAACAAGTGTTATTTCTTTCCGGAGGCGGTGTAGCCAGGGCCCTCAAAGACACCAATTGGTCAGCCCCCTTTTATATGGTGACAAAGCCTTTTGCACATTAGTCTCTCACTGCTCTATTTGTATACACATCTCAGCAAGGGAGGCATCTGGTGGGTGTCCACATCGCTGTCTTGTGAATAATATCATCACTAAACATCTGTTAGTAATCTGTTATAGTTGTCTGGCTTAATGTAGTCATTACAGTTCCAGTTTGCAGCAGCTGACCAGCAATTTTGGTGAAGTAACTGTCATCCCCATTACCCCCCATCCATGGGTTTTGGGGTGGAATATATATTTTTGGGTGGAATATATCACCCATGGCTTCTTCATGTGTGTTTATACGATCGTATCCCATAACATTTAACACAATGCCACCAAATCTATGTGAGCTTTCATTCATAAGATGTGACTTTAACATGACAGTCTCTCTCCTTTGTCATTGGCATTTGTATTTGACATGATTGAAAAAAAAATAGATACCTTCAGATATTTCTTGGACTATTGGACAAGGACTTTAGATAGATAGATAGATAGATAGATAGATAGATAGATAGATAGATAGATAGATAGATAGATAGATAGATAGATAGATAGATAGATAGATAGATAGATAGATAGATAGATAGGTAGACTTCTGACAGCAGAGACAATATATATGCATCAACCCTGAAATCTATATTAATAAAATCCAACCACTATTTTTTTTTCTCTGTTGCACACCAAAGGCTCTACTTACCTACTACTACTACTACTACTACTACTACTACTACTACTACTACTACTACTACTACTACTGTTGGCTGCTTCCATTAGGGGTCGCCACAGTGGATCATCCTTTTCCATTTCTTCCTGTCTTCTGCATCTTCCTCTGTCACACCAGCCACCTGCATGTCCTCCCTCACCACATCCATAAACCTCCTCTTTGGCCTTCCTCTTTTCCTCTTCCCTGGCAGCTCCATATTCAGCATCCTTCTCCCAATATACCCAGCATCTCTCCTCCACACATGTCCAAGCCATCTCAATCTTGCCTCTCTTGCTTTGTCTCCAAACCATCCAACCTGAGCTGTCCCTCTAATATACTCATCCCTAATCATGTCCTTCTTTGTCACTCCCAATGAAAATCTTAGCATCTTCAACTCTGCCACCTCCAGCTCCGCCTCCTGTCTTTTCACCAGTGCCACTGTCTCCAAACCATATAACATAGCTGGTCTCACAACCATCTTGTAAACCTTCCCTTTAACTCTTGCTGGTACCCTTCTGTCGAAAATCACTCCTGACACACTTCTCCACCCACTCCACCCTGCCTGCACTCTCTTCTTCACCTCTCCTGCACTCCCTGTTACTTTGGACAGTTTAGTTTTAGTTTAGTTTATTCTGTTTATTTCGAACGTTAAATTAATAAAATTGAAATGTATAATAATAAAAAAAGAAAACAAAAGAAAGGACCGTTGACCCCAAGTATTTAAACTCATATGCCTTCGTCACCTCCACTCCTTGCATCCTCACCATTCCACTGTGCTCCCTCTCATTCACGCATATGTATTCCATCTTGCTCCTACTGATTTTCATTCCTCTTCTCTCCAGTGCATACCTCCACCTCTCCAGGCTCTCCTCAACCTGCACCCAACTCTCACTACAGCTCACAATGTCATCCACAAAGATCATAGTCCACGGAGACTCCTGCCTGATCTCGTCCGTCAACCTGTCCATCACCATTGCAAACAAGAAAGGGCTCAGAGCCGATCCTTGATGTAATCCCACCTCCACCTGGAACCCATCTGTCATTCCAACCGCACACCTCACCATTGTTACACTTCCCTCATACATATCCTGCACCACCCCTATATACTTCTCAGCCACTCCCGACTTCCTCATACAATACCACAACTCTTCTCTCAGCACCCTGTCGTATGCTTTCTCTAAATCTACAAAGACACAATGTAACTCCTTCTGGCTTTCTCTATACTTCTCAATCAACATTCTCAAAGCAAACATCACATCTTTGGCTCTTTGAAATGTCACAGCTCTTTCGTGGCATGAAACCATACTGCTGCTCGCTAATCATCACCTCTCCTCTTAACCAAGCTTCTATTACTCTTTCCCATATCTTCATGCTGTGGCTGATCAACTTCTTACCTCTGTAGTTGCTACAGTTCTGCACATCGCCCTTGTTCTTGAAAATTGGTACCAGTATATTTCTTCTCCACTCCTCAGGCATCCTCTCACTTTCCAAGATTGTGTTAAACAATCTAGTTAAAAAACCCACTGCCATCTCTCCTAAACATCTCCATGCCTCCACAGGTATGTCATCAGGACCAACTGCCTTTCCACTCTTCATCCTCTTCATAGCTGCCCTCACTTCCTCCTTGCTAATCCACTGCACTTCCTGATTCACTATCCCCACATCATCCAACCTTCTGTCTCTCTCATTTTCTTCATTCATCAGCCCCTCCTTCCTTAGTGTCTAACCTGTCATACAACTCACCATATGCCTTTTCCTTTGCCTCTGCCACCTCTGTCTTCGCTTTACACTGCATCTCCTTGTACTCATGTCTACTTTCTTCATCTCTCTGACTATCCCACTTCTTCTTTGCCAACCTCTTCCTCTGTATAATTTGCTCTACTTTCTCAGTCCACCACCAAGTCTCCTTGTCTTCCTTCCTCTGTCCTGATGACACACCAAGTACCTTCCTAGCTGTCTCCTCCACTATTTCTGCAGTGGTTGCCCAGCCACCCGACAACTCTTCACTACCACCCAGTGCCTGTCTTAACTCCTCCCTAAACTCCACACAACAGTCTTCCTTCTTCAACTTCCCCCATTTGATCTTCGGCTCTTCCCTCACTCGCTTCCTCTTCTTGGTCTCCAAAGACATCCTACAGACCACCATCCGATGCCGCCTAGCTACGTTCTCCCCTGTCACCACCTTGCAGTCTCCAATCCCTTTTAGCCTACAGACCACCATCCGATGCCGCCTAGCTACTTTCTCCCCTGTCACCACCTTGCAGTCTCCAATCCCTTTTAGAGTGTGCCTTCTACATAAGATATAGTCCATCTGTGTACACTTTCCTCCACCCTTGCACGTCACCCTGTGTTCTTCCCTCATCTTGAAATATGTATATGCCACAGCCATTTCCATCCTTTTTGCAAAATCCACAGAGACTCTACTTACCAACAAAGGAAAAATAATCGAAACAAGTGACCATTAAGCTGGAAGGCTGAACTCAGTTAACCTGTGAATTGTCTGAAATCTCTGAAAGCCATTTTATTTGCTGATGACACAAATTTATTTTGCTGTGGGGATAATCTGGATCAACTCCTGGATATAGTGGAAAAGGAACTGAAGAAGTTAAAGATGTGGTTTGATGCAAACAAACTAACATTGAATTTAACTAAAACAAAATTTATGATCTTTGGTAACCGTAAAATTAACTCAAACAAGAAACTCATGATTAGCAATGTAGATATAGAAAGAGTGACTGAAAATAAATTTCTTGGGGTAATAGTGGACAGTAAACTATGTTGGAAACCACATATAAATTATACCAAGGCTAAAGTATCCAAATCAATCGCAATACTATTTAAAGTAAAAGATCTTCTAAATCAAGCTTCACTTTACACCTTGTACTGTTCCCTCATACTTCCATACATCAGCCACTGTGTGGAAGTGTGGGGGAACACATATAAAACCAACACAGATTCAATCTTCATAATTCAAAAAAGAGCCATACGGATAGTAAACAAAGCCAATTACAGAGAACCAACAAACCAACTCTATCAAACTAAAAACACTAAAATTCAAAGATCTGGTGGACTTTAAAACTGCTCAAATCGTGTACAAAATATTAAATCATAAAGTACCCAGCAGTATCCAGGGGTTGTTCCAGTTGAGGGAAAGTAATTATGACCTGAGAAGAATATGTATGTTTAAACAAAACCTAGTAAGGACAAATGCAAAATGTCATTGTGTCACAACCAAAGGAGTCAAGATATGGAACAATTGCAGTGATGAAATTAAAGCATGTGAAACGATAATCAAATTTAAAACTCTTTAAAAATAATATTTTGAACAGATATGAGATGGAGCTGTGACATCTTGTTTGAGTTGTTCTTGAGTTGTTTAAATGTTTGCTCTCTACTTGCTTTGTTCTTGTTCTGTTGAATGAATTATCTTTGTTTGATTTACTATAAGTCAAGGTCAGTGGTGGTAGATGATTGAGTTTTCATTTAAATCACATAGTTCACAGTTGAAATATTAAAATAGAAAAAGGAGGTAGGACTAGAAACGTTTTTAACGTTTGCCTACTCCTTTTCAAACTGCTGAGATTTGAAACAAATGTTTGATGATGACATCGTTTGCTTGTTTCGATTTTTTTTCTTTTTTCTTTTGTTTCTTTCTTTATCATACATTTTAAAAACATTTTTCTAATGTTCGAAATAAACTAAATTAAACATGCACTGTACTGCCTCAACGTTTGCAGGGTCTGGTTTCAGTCCATTTGCCATTATTCGATGTCTCACATATGGCACTGCTGCTTGATGAATGTGACATTTGTTGAAGTTGAGCCTCAGATTGTAGCTCGTTGCTCTCTCGACCACTCTGCGCAGGATTACATCGTGCTCCTCCACTGTGGGGGCTGCTATGAGAATATCATCCATCACACTGACGGTTCTTCCAATGCCCTCGAGCATTTCATCCATGATATGTTGGAACATTTCCGGTGCATATTTTAGCGCAAATTGGGAGTCTCAGCCATCTGTACCTTCCAATCGGTGTATTGAAGGTCGTGAGAAAGGATGATGCTTCATCCAGTGCTATCTGAAGAAATCCAGATTTAGCATCCAGGCTGAGAAGATTTTGGCATGAGATATTATGGAAGCAACCTCCTCTATGGTGCGCATGGGGTGGTGCTCCCTCTTTATGACTTCATTTAATTCACTTGGCTCTATGCAGATTCTTATCTTGCCATTACGCACTATGGCTACCATAGAGCTCACCCACTCTGTAGGTTGGTCAACTTCAGTGATGTAGCCATCTTTCTCCATCTCATGTAGTTTCTCCATGATCTTTTCTCTGAGTGTGGCTGGTTGGAGGTGGACAGGATGGACCACGCCCTTTGCATCTGGATCAATTTTGATTGTGTATGTACCTAAGAGGGTTCCGGTGGTGCGTGTCAGTTCTCGGAACTCATCAAGTCCAGCTGGTACACTGTATTGGAATGGCGACCAGTAACGTGCAGTGAGGTCCGTGGCTGGGTAGGCAGAAGACGGCAAGCCAGAGGGTGGGAGGGAGTCGAAATACATCCGTTCACAAAACGGGAGGCAGGTTAGCGATGTGCCTCATCGTTGATACTGAAAGACACTGTAAGAACAGACTATGCATGCACAAAACTCCGTAACCGTTTGCTTTCATTCCACACGCCAGAGAGAGGCACAAGCAGACTCTGCCTCAGCAGCCTGCATTCATGAATGCTAGCTTTGGGAGCAAGCCATCCTGAATAGGGCATGCCTTTTATTGATAAAACAACAAGTTTTACATGATTTTTTTAAATTATTTTTTACAACAATATCACTAATTCAAGTTAAAAAATAAAGAAACAAATTTTTTTTTGTAACTATCATATTTGATTTTTTTTCTTATTAGCCTGGGTGAAGCAATGCCTACCCTGCCTCCCCTGACTGCACATCACTGATGGCGACATCAGTACTGCTCAATTTTTTTTTCCAGTAATGTTTTTTTAGTGAGTCCAGACAATCAGACAATCAGGTCTAAAGCCTCAGCTGTATCACCACTGAGTACATTTTCCTGTGCAATGTCCACAATTTCAAACTCTGCGCTCACTTCACACTTCTTTTGTTTGATCAGTACGTCGCATCGACAGGCTTTAGCTTGTGGTTGGAATAAGACCGAAGTACTCTGCTAGATCATTTTAGCTCCCCTGTGTGTATGAGGAACTAGTATCTGTATAGGGTCAGTGTATTGCATTTTGCACCTGTGTCAATCCTGAACTGCATCTCCTGAGACAGAATTTCCAAGTTTACTTTCCATTTATCATCTGCAGGACTATCAGTCTGTGTCAGATTTATGTGCAGAATTTCATCATCTAGTGAATCCTGACTTGGCTCAACACTCACTGAATTTACTGCACATTTGCGACACACAGCCACCCAGTGATTTAAAAAAAAATTTTTTTTACAGTAGGAACATACTGAGCCTTTAGCTGGGCACTCTCCTTTGCTCCACTTGTGCTTTTCCACAACTTGGGCAGCTTTTGGGTTGGTTGACTGATGCCTGCCTCTGATGTGTGGATTTTGACTCTCCTTTACTTACGTTTTTTTATTAGGTGCTGGGTACTTTGCTTTGGCAGACACTATTGATACGTGTGAATCATCCTCTCTGACGATTTGTATTCGTTTCTGTGACATTTCAAACTGCTGAGGGATTTCTATAGCTTTAGGTAGTGTCAGGTCCTCACCTTTGTCCAGCAGTCTTTCTTGGACCCTTTTTTCCTCTTACTACCGCGATTATGGCGTCAATCAGCATGCCACCTGGGACAGTGTGCTCACAATCCATGGGTATGAGTCTCAGATCCTTAACAAAGTTATCAAAACTTTCACTTGGTCCTTGTTTCCTTTGTTTGAAACGATGATTGGCTATTCGCTTATTTTTCCTTGGTCTGATGTAGCTGGCAAACTTATCCAAAACTTTGGAGGGATACTGTTTTTCACCATTAGCCCAGTTTAATGTCTTGTAGATTTCTTTACCTTGCTCGCCGATCCACATGCCTAGCCAACCGGCTCACTGTTTAGCCGTTAGCTCAGAGAGAGGACCATCAAAGACGAACGTGACGCGACTCCTGAATCTTACAAACTCTTGATATAAATCAGGAGCCTCCCTGTCAATCTTGAGGTGTTCAAATTGTGAATATGCGATTAATCTTAATTTTCTGTTCTTGACAGACTTCTGACACCATGTTAAGTTCTTAAAACGGGACGCATGTCTCGGTTGGGGGCCATCTTGTTTATTCCACAATGTGAACAGAGCTACTGGTGCTGTGTAGGGACAGAACAGACTGCAGCTATGGGAGGCAAACACATATGTTACACCGAGGAGACCCTCATGAATGATCTTTAGCATTTTTTTTTTTTTTTTTTTTTTGCATCACTTTCGGGATCACTACTCTGGAACCGTTGAATAAGACTCCATCGATAACTGACAACTTGTCTATGAAATACCCGTATGGTGTGGGTAATGACTGCGCAGACCAACCACATGATATCCCCTCGATCACATTTTTGAGGTCATCATCATTAGAAGTGACCTGAGCTATTGTTTTCCACATTTCCTCAGAAACAGGGCAGCTCTTCCCGGTTAAGTTTACGTGTACCATTTTATTTGTTTATGTGTCCGATTTGGTTCACTGCTGTCATATACCCGAGACAGAGTATCTGCTACAAGTAGTTCTGTCTCTGTTAGTTGAAAGCTGTTGTAAACTTCTATTGCATCCATTCCTGCCACCATTAGCATGAGTGCAACATTTTGTTTGTCTTCTTTCTCTGTTGCTCCTGTTGCCGTTAGATGGAGCGTGAACTGTTGCTTAAACTTTTTCCTATTATCATCCACGTTGCCCATCATCTTCAGCTCGCCTGGAGGCTTGAGTTGCTCCATCTTGCCACAGCTTGTACAGTCGAGTTTATCTTGGTGCTATATCAACGAGACATTTCTATGAAATGCTACCGGCTAGCTGCTATGGTGGCTAATAGGTATGCACCATTCATCAAAGTTAACACTGGCCGGGAGTTGCATCGAAGGCAAGTCCGTGTACTCCTAGTACCATGTTGTGTTTTACATTAACACTCAGGGACAGAGACTTTCCAGCAGCAGTCCACGTTTATTGCATTGTTAATTTTTAAAATTATTTACAAGCTCTCTGTTATCTTTTTCGTTCTACTTGTCCATGTCTGTTGTTTTGTCCAGCCTGCTTTCGCCAAGTCCAGATCCTCTCTTAAAGAGATATAATAATAATAATGAGAATAATAATAATGAATTTAACTTGTATAGCGCTTTTCTAGCACTCAGTCACTTTACAATAAACAGAGTGAAACAAGACAACAGATAAACATAACACAGGCATACAGGGGTGGATGGGAAGGGGGGCTACGAGAGGGAGAAGCGGCAGCCACACACGATGCCAGCACTACTCTCCGACTTAAACACATACAAAAGGGGAAGAAAAACAAACATCATAAATCACATAAATCACAGATATGACACACCGGTCGCTGCTCCACCCCCTCTGCCGATTCGGGGAGGGCTGTAGACTACCACATGCCTTCTCCAATACATGTTGAGTCGCCAGCCACTTCTTTTCACCTGATGGTGAGGAGTTTTGCCAGGGGGACGTAGCACGTGGGAGGGTCTCACTATTCATCCCTGTTCCCCCTCCACCCCGAACAGATGCCCCAGCCGACCAGAGGAGGCACTAGTGCAGCAACCAGGATCTGTAGGGATGCCCAACAAAGCCAGAGATAACACTGGAATTCGAACTGGCTATCCCCATGTTGATTGGCAATGGAATAGACCGCTACACTACCCGGACACCTGTGTAGTTACATTTTTGGAGAGGTGCATGTCAGGCCCCAGTGTAACCTCCAGTGTAGGGTACACAGCCTATGCATTCCAACACTGTACCCCCGGCGTCGATCCTACGCAGAAGCATAAATCAGGCTTTATGCCCGATCCCAACTCCTACCCCTAGTGACCCTACTGGGTAGTGGCCCTTCAGAACAAGACATACCTGGCTGGGTTCAACGTCAAACTTTTAATCCCACCCACCATTTGATTTGGTTGATTTAACTGTCGAATCAGGGCAGAGTTAAATGTCAAGTTGGGTGGGGTTAAACTTCGATTTCATTGGTTTGGACTTGGGTTTTGGTGGGTTTAAACAGGGTTGGGGTTAGGGATAGGGATTGGGTGGGATTAAAAATTAGATGTTGAACTCCGCCCCATTCTGCAGGCTGCAGCCAAGTACTCGTCCTTCAGAACAGAGCTACAAGGGGTAGGGTTTGTATTGGTTGGCTAAAATAACCATAAATGATTCAATGTAGAAGAGCTGTTTAACATGCTTTATTCGTGCTCCACTAGGCACTGCTGTAAATCAGTTTATGGTAACCCCTCTCGGGGTCACTGTCGTAACAATTTAAACTAACCTATGACACATCAGTACATCCCTCTTCCTTCAAAACATTCAGTTTTCAGATTCGGTTTTCAGATGTAAACACTGATGACATAATGAACAGGTTAACTTTTTTGGGGGGGGGTCATAAAAAACCCCAATACATCCCACTCTCTCTTTTTTTTGTTTTGTTTGTATTTTTGTAACAAAAATCCATAGCCCCCCCCCCCCCAAACATCCTTGGCTCCCCAAAGTCCTTATAACACAAAGGCGTGGCCTGTAAAACACATCTACAAGTCAAACTGCTCAGGAGGCCTGACAGTCCGCTTAGACCGCCGCAAGGCTAGAGGCTCCAACTCAGGCCCCGCAATGCCACAGGAGAGGAGGCAAGTAACAGTTCCTGATGACCTGGAGACAGAGCTTCTAACTTGGGCGTCGTCAAAAAATTCTGAACGTCATCATTCCAGTCCGGCTGAAAGGTCTCTCCTGTCTTCAAGAGGCTTCTCCTATTCCTCCGGTAAGTGTGGTCAGTTTTGGTTCTCACAGCATATGACCGTGGTGTCATCTGTTCCAGGACCATTGCTTTTGCGCTCCATGCAGCAGGCTCCTCAATATGCACTGCATCATGCCTCACCAGCTCTGGTAAAGGCTTGGATCCTTTGTCATAGCTGAGTTTTTGTTTGTGTTTTAGGCTCCTTCTGTGAGCCTGGAACTCTGCCTCACCGTTATTAGTGTCCAGCTTTGGAAGTCTAGTGCGCAACTTCCATCCCATAAGGATCTCAGCTGGAGAATAGCCACTTTCGAGAGGTGAGGATTTGTCAACTAAGAGGGCCAGGTATGGATCTGTATCACTCTGTGCACACTTCTTCAGGAGTCTTTTTATGATCTGGACCCCCTTTTCAGCCTTCCCATTTGCTTGTGGGTACAGCAGACTGGAAGTTGTATGGCTAAAACCATAATATTTTGCAGACTGCTTAAATTCATGACAAGAAAACTGTGGGCCGTTGTCTGTAACCACCTCTTGAGGAATGCTGTGTCTAGCAAAAATTGACTTCAGATGAACTATGACACTTTGTGCTGAAGTCGTTGATAGTAGAGCTATTTCTGGGTAATTTGAGAGGTAGTCAATGGCTAACAAATATTATTATATTCCTTTCCATTGCAGTAGAAGAGATCAGCCCCAACCTTTTCCCATGGTTTTGAGGGGATCTCATACAGAATCATTGGCTCTTTGGTTTGCTTTTAATGAAACTGAAGGCATGTGACACAGTTGCCAACCATTGCATCTATGTCGTCATTCATGTTTGGCCAACAGATAGCCTTTTGTGCCCTGCGTTTACCCTTCTCTGCCCCTAGATGCCCCTCGTGCACCCTGGTCAGCATCTCTTTATGCATTGAGGTAGGAATCACAATCCTATTGCCTTTGAGTATCACACCATCCACCAGTGAGAGCTCAGACCTGAATGGGTGATACTGCTTGCACGAGCCCCTTTGCCCTCCATGCTCCATGTTTTCCATTACTTTGGAGAGAATCTGATCTTTGGAAGTCTTCTCTGCTATTTTCCTGAGCTGTTGATCAGAAGCAGGGAGTGTGTCCTTCACCATGTGAACATGCAGAGCAACATCCACCTCAGTGCTGCTGCAGCACACCTGGGACACGACTGGAGTTGCACGGGAGAGCACATCAGCAATCAACAAACAACGCCCTGGCACATAGGTAAGGACAGTATCATGCCTTTGTAGCTTCGTCATCAATCGCTGGATGCGAGGGGATATGTCATTCAAGCTTTTTCGGGCAATGGCTATCAAGGGCTTATGGTCTGTCTCAAGAATTACTTCAGCAAGTCCATATATGTATCCATGAAATGTCTCACAGTCAAAAACCAGTCCAAGGCACTCTTTTTCAATTTGTGCATAACGACACTCCGCCTTTGTCATAGCGCGTGATGCATAAGCAACCGGCTTCCAGCAACCTTCATGCTGTTGCAATAAAGCGGCACCAATGCCATCTTTCGATGCATCAGTTGACACTTAAGTTGGCCTGTCAGCTTGAAAAAAATGTCAGCACAAGCTCCTGAGCTAAAACACCTTTAATGTCCCCCCATTCCACGTTATGGGCAGCTGTCCACTCAAAGTCAGTCTTGGCCTGAAGGTGCTTTCGCAAGTGTGCTGTTCTGCCTGCTAAGTTAGGGATAAACTTCCCAAGATAGTTTACCATTCCAAGCACCCGCTGAAGGCCTTTTTTGTCAGTTGGTGTTGGCATGGCTTTGATTGCCTTAACTTTTGACGCATCAGGCTGAACACCACTTGGAGATAACTTATCACCAAGAAATGTCAGTTCCCTCACACCAAACTGACACTTTTGCCTATTGAGTTTAAGACCATGCTGCTGTACTCTTTGCAGCAACTGTTCAAGTCTCTGATTGTGCTCCTGTATTGTAGAGCCCCAAACCACCAAATCATCCACATAGACTCAGGCCCCCTCCAAGCCCTCGATGATGCGCTCCATTGCCTTATAGAACAATTCTGGAGCCGAACTAATCCCAAAGGGTAGTCTCTGGAAGGAGTATCTCCCAAAAGGAGTATTGAATGTACAACGTTTTGCACTTGGCTCATCCAGTTTCTCTTGCCAGAACCCATTTGATGCACCCAGTTTAGAGAAGTAATGAGCACCAGCCATTTCACTGGCCATTTCTTTGCGTTTTGGAATTTGGAAATGTTCCCGTTTGATGCAGGCATTGAGGTCTTTTGGGTCCATGCATATATGCAGCTCACCATTCTTTTTTCTCATGCACACATTGAATTGACCCAGTCAGTTGGCTCATCGGTTTTCTTTATCACCCCCAAAGTGACCATTCTTTCCAACTCCTTTTTGAGGCCATCACGCAGGGAAACAGGAACCCGTCTTGGGGCATGAACCACAGGTCGTGCATTATCAGTGAGTGTAATTGAGTGAACAAATGGCAAAGTACCGAATCCAGTGAAGACATTGTCATATTGGCTAACAATCTCCTCAGAAATACTGCTTGGGTCCGTTAGAGCATACACACGCTTAACCAGGCCCAGGTCCTTGCATGCTTTGTCTCCGAGCAATGAATCACGACCCTCTGGAACAATAATAAATGGGAGTGATTTGCATTTGTCTTTCACCTTGACAGTGAGTTTGCAGGTGTCATGTGTTTGAATGGCCTGTCCATTGTATGCTTTCAAAGCAAATTCAGTCTTTGCTACAGTGGGTCTCCAGCCCAAACTATCAAAGTCCACAATATTAATTGAATTGGCTTTAGCACCCGTGTCCAGTTTTAAGAGAGGAGCACCATTTACTTCCAAAGATGCCACCCAGTTATCACCTGTCACTGCATTAACTGTTGCTGTATTCAACTCAGTTGTCACTGTGCCAACAAAAAACTCAGAACAATCAGCTTCTTCCACAACATTAATATTGCGTCTCACCGGCTTTCCTTTTGCCATGCACATCCTTGCAAAATAATTTTTCCCATTGCATTTCAGACATATTTTGCCATAAGCTGGACACTTTCGAGCCTGATGATGTGTGCCACATCTACTGCAATCAAAGAGCTTTTCGCTGCACTCCGCTGAAAATTTGTTCTTGGGACGCTCTCGTGTATTTATTAATCACATCGACAGAGGCACTTTCCATATCCAAGGACAATGGAAGAGTGTTTGTGCTGAATGTTTTCATGTGAAACTGGGCTAATTCGCTTGCCTGACGTATCGAAATTGCACCATCCAAAGTGAGCTCAACCTCCCTCAACATGCGCTCTCTGATTTTTTTATCGTTTAGTCCAAAAACAATTTGATCCCGTATCATTGATGAAGTCAGATCAGCAAAATTGCACGTTTGCGCTTTCAATTTTAAATCCGTTAGGAACACGTCGAACTTTTCTCCTTGCTGCGGCACGCGGCTACAGAACACATAGCGTTCATTAGTTTTGTTCTTTTTTGGCGAACACCACATTAGAACTGTTCCTGTCATCCTCTGAAGCAAATATGAACGTGTTGTACACATCGATGACTTGTGGACCTGCAATTGTAAGTAAAAGAGCAATCTTACGTTCATCTGCCTTGTCGTGGGCGCCAATGGCGGACAAGTATAGCATGAACCGCTGTCTAAACGCTCTCCAATTCGCATCGACATTGCCTTCCAACTGTAAACCTTCAGGTGGTTTTAAACAATCCATTGTTGTTATAGCTGTCGCCAACACAGTTTACTCCTGGTACCATGTATTGGTTGGCTAAAATAACCCTAAATGATTCAACGCAGAGGAGCCGTTTAACATGCTTTATTCGCGCTCCACTAGGCACTGCCGTAAATCAGTTTATGGTAACCCCTCTGGGGGGCACTGTCAAAATAATGTAAACTAACCTATGACACATTAGTACAGGGTTTGAAATCTTTGCCTAGGAAATTGGACACCACTTGTTATGTCGTCATCGCCATGTCTGCTGCTTGGAGTTGTATTACTTGCCAGGTTTGCTCAGGAGTCGTTGGAATGTTACAACATGGTTGCAACATTATAGTACTATGGTACTATACCGTTTATATTAAAGCCTGTTCCTTGCTACCATTATAAACTGTTATAGTGACAAATCTGACCAAATTTGCAGGACAAAACAAGACAGATTAGGCTCTTGACATTAGCAAGGGAGTATGTTTACACATCGGCTATTTCAGTGTACTCCTGCCCATAGAAATTTCTGCTTTGCACTGATATCAGATTTTCTTTTTATAATAAAGTATTATTTTGATATACTTTATTAATCCACGTGGGGAAATTCATACTCTGCATTTAACCCATGGTGGTGAGTGGGGGAAACCGATGAGATGAGAGAGGAAGTGCAGAACATTTGTTGCTGGATAATTTTTCAAGCTTCATACACGGGACATTTAAATGGTGGCACTGTCACTCACAAATCGTCATTTACATGACGTTCTACTTACATCGTGAATAGCGATTTTTCTGAAATGCATGTTATAGCGATCCGATTATATATTCCTTGGCATCTACATTAAACTAAGATATTCCCATGAATTTTCAGATTTTTGCATGATTATTTGCAGATAGGCTTCTTTCCCCGTATGGGTAGCTATGTTCCATGTTACACTGCCTCAGTCCAAAAAGCATTCTGGGTCAATGGTTCGAATCCCAGTGTTACCTCCGGCTTGGTTGGACGTTTCTACAGACACAATTGGCCATGTCTGCGGGCGTGTCCTGGTTACTGCACTAGCGCCTCCTCTGGTTGGTCGGGGCACCTGTTCGGGGGTAACTGGGACTGGGGTGGGGAAGGGGGGGAGAATAGCATGATCCTCCCACGCGCTACGTCCCCCTGGCAAAACTCCTCACTGTCAGGTGAAAAGAAGCAGCTGGTGACTCCTCATGTATCGGCAGATGGGGTGGAGCAGAGACTGGAACGGCTCGGAAGGGTGGGGTAATTGCCCGGATACAATTGGGGAGAAAAAGGGGCAAAAAAAAAAAACCCAAACATTCTGGGAATTGTCTTATATTACTCCGTTTTGGAGGGTCATTTGGAGGGCTAGATGACCGCTACCCCTTGATCCCCAAAAGAAACAGGACACGCTACGCCATGTGGCCAAGTGGTGGAATTGGGATTGGGCCTTAGTCATCCTTTGAGATACATTGGCGACTGGAGCAGAGAAACGCATGCTTCACTGCAGTTTCTTTCAATAGTCTGAGGGTAGTGTTGTTTTGCACCATAAACTGTTAGGCATGTCTTTTTTTGGGGGGGGGGGATAATCACATGGAGGAAATAGCTTTTATGATAATACTTGACCATTAAAAAATATATTTAGTGTGATACCCCCCACCCCCCGCTTACAGGCTAGGTAAATGTCGTTACCGAACACCCATTAAACCTATTTCCATCCTGATGTGGGATTTGAGAGAAAAAAACAACAACAGTGACAAATAAAAAAAAAAAAAAACAAAGCATAAAAAACTCACTTTTTAGAACACGTGCTTTTCACACCTTCTTTTTCCTGCTTTATTCAAACAAACGCTTCTTGACTTCAGAACTCTGCACTCTGTCAACACATGTCGATAAGGTTTTAAAAACGCATGAAAAGCAGGATCAGGACCCTCACACTCAGTGACTGCTGCACAGATCAGATAAGTGTGTGTTCGCCATTAAGCGAGACTTAAAGAGAACATCATTTAAGATGAACGGGATAGCTGCGGTAGAGTGGTCAGCCTAATGGATAGTGGCTGATGTTTATCACTGTTTATCATTTTTCTCTTTTTCTTGTTTTCCATTTTTCCCCTCTCTGCCTTCCTCTCCCTCACCTCACATCTCGTGCATCTCTCTTCCAAGGCCATGTAATCCACTTTCCCCCACAGAAGCAGTCAAGTCCATGATTTCCTGCATGGGCACACGCATGCATGTGCATGCATACCTATGTGTGTATGTTCATTCACTATTTTTTCCTCAGTCAAACTATGCGTCCTCCTTTTGTATGCTGTTCAGCCTTTCACACACAGACCCCCCCCCCCCGCACACACACACAAGTGCACACACACAGGGGAATACAAAAGCTCATTGACAATAACCTGCAACAATTTAACCAACAGTAACATCAGGGAGGAAGTGTAAGTTCACCTTGCAGCAATTTTGAACACACACACACACAAACACACACACACACACACACACACACCTAAGCCCTAACACACCCGGAGCCAAATCAATGACAGAGGAGCACACAAATGTAAAACCTGGACTAATTGCATCAGAGAGACGTGCAAACTCAGGGAAAAAGCAGCATCCCCTCCCCTCCTTGTAAGTCAATTTCTTGCACACTGCCGTCGGTGTATGCCACACATTTACATTACCCAAGGGGCCGTAGGGCACCTAGGGAGGGCTGTCCAAATGAAACCAATCCCATACACAGAATAGAGTAATTACTTCTTGGCTCCTTCCTTGTGTGTGTGTGTGTGTGTGTGTGTGTGTGTGTTTGTGTGTGTGTGTGTGTGTGTGTGTGTGCGTGAGAGAGAAAGACAGAGAAAGTAGAAAACTTGTGTCAGTATGTGACATAGCATGCAGTCTCAACTGGTTCATCTGCAGTAGTCTCCCTTGAATTATGAGCTGGTTGACGGAGGCTCCACCCGAGTCATTATTGAACCTCCCAGCATCACATCGTTATTGTTGCAAGATAAACTAATTACCGATCACAAATGTAATTCCGTAGCTTTAACCAATGCCTGGTCTGAACCTAAAAGACGAGACCCTTTAAATGAGATTGGAGTCTTTAATTTGACCATATTCCACGAGAGACAAACGAAAGTGTAATCACGGTACATGACTGAAACTTATATTGTATCGTAGTTTCTTCCCTTTCTAATCTTCTCTGTAAGAGCGCTCCCACCTGACAGCAGACAAACTCCCCGAGTACCGTAATCCTCCTCCGCTTCTGGGAAAGACCTCCATGTGTGCACAACTCAACTTTACTTCAAAATGTTTTTTGGATTTACATACAGATGCAATGGCAAATGACCTTGACCGCTCCCTGTCAGCCACCTTTTCTCTCATTCTTTTCACTTTTTATGATGAAGCGATTAAATCTAGCTGTTCACAAAGCTTCCTTGCTTACCTAATTTACCTACATTGGTTCTGTTGGAAGATACCATTCAGTAGCTTAACAGACCAGATCCTACTCAGACGTGTAACCTATGAGTCTCTAGCTGCAGCCATGCCTGCATGTTACTGCAGCAAGACAGAAGGAAGCAGAACCTCCTTGATGTCATCACCTCTATGTATTAAGATTAAGTGGCTTTCTGTCGATGGGAGAAGAGGAGAAAGAATGCAACTATTTTTTTTTTTTGGCCTTTTTCCCCTCTTTTACTCCCCAATTGTACTTGGCCAATTACCCCACTCTTCCGAGACATCCCGGTCGCTGCTCCACCCCCTCTGCCAATCCGGGGAGGGCTGCAGACTACCACATGCCGGAGGATCACGCTATTCCCTCCAGTTCCCCCTCCCCCCGCAACAGGCACCCTGACCGACCAGAGGAGGTGCTAGTGCAGCGACCAGGACACATACCCACAAGCGATTTCCCATCTGCAGACACAGCCAATTGTGTCTGTAGGGACACCTGACCAAGCCGGAGGTAACACGGGGATTCGAACTGGCAATCCCCGTGTTGGTAGGCAGCGGAATACACTGTCATGCTACCTGAACACCCGAAACAACAGAACTATATCAATGCAATCTCATGTCGATGTTGAAAAACTTCAGACCAGAAAGTGTCGCACATTAAGACCGTAACTACTGCTCATTGGCCATTGTTTTAGGCCGATATGTGCTTATTTTTCATATAATTCTCCTTGTTTTTGTTTCAGTTGAAAAAGAAAAAAAACTGACGTGAAATGACTGTACAAAAAGCCCATGAAAATCTAAATATTACAATCTGGTTTTCAGTCATCTGCCTCTCAAAATCAGATGTCTATCAATTTCACTCTTACTCTCTCTTATTTTCACCTTACTTCAACTTCAGCTTTTTTAACTTTAAGTTAATTTAAGCTTTTTGTTAAGTCTTATGTTAACTTTTTTTTTCCTTAGTTGACTTAATTTCACATGGCGGCACGGTGGCCCAGTGGTTAGTGCTGTCGCCTCACATCAAGAAGGTCCTGAGTTCGAACCCCGGGGTTGTCCAACCTTGGGGGCCGTCCTCTGTGTGGAGTTTGCATGTTCTCCCCGTGTCTGCGGTGGGTTTTCTCCGGGTGCTCCGGTTTCCCCCACCGTCAAAGAGACACGCATGTTAGGGTTACTACTCCTGTCTGTGCCCCTGACCAAGGCATGGCAAGAAGAACTGGAGTTGGTCCTTGGGTGCTGCAGGGCAGATGCCCACTGCTCCTAGCTACATAGCTAGGATGGGTTAAATGCAGTGAGGAATTTCCCCACGGGGATCAATAAAGTATCTCAAAAAAAAAAAATCAAGTCAAAGACCCACATGTTGGTGGGAAGATAGCAGCGTGAACTCATGTTTGCAGCGGCCTCACCCAGCGTTAACTATGCAGAACCTTTGTTCATGTCTACGTATGTCTACATCTAAGTGTGTGTCCTCGCGTGAAGTTTTTATTTTGAGCATTGGTTTCGTTTAATGACTGGGGGAGCTGCCGTTGGCTCAGCTGAGAGAGCTTGGTCTGCTGCGTCCTGTGGGCCCAGGGACCACGGCTCTGCCCGAAGCTGCGCCTGAGAGGAAACACCGAGGCGGTCTGGTGGCGGCCTCGCCTAGCGTCGACTGTGCAGTCTTATTGTCTGCGTCTGCATTTGTGTTGTGCTGTGGCGTGCGGGGGTGGTGTGTCGAAGGTGTCTGGCTGGGAGATCTGGCGTTGGATTGGCTGGGGGAACCTGGATCGGCTGGGGGAACCTGGTCTACTGCGTCCAGTGGGTCCAAGGACCACGGCCCTGCCCGGAGCTGCACCCTAAGAGGAAGCACCGAGGGCGGTGTGACAGGATGCGGAAGCGGGGCAGGCTAGGCTAACTGCTAGCCCATGCAGACCGGCAGTTCCGACAGTCGTCCTGGCTGGCGTTCGTTCTCTGGACAGTGGAGTTTTTGGACTGTGTTGCACTGCGTGGACTGTGTTGTTGACCGTTGTGTGTTTTTTTTCTTCTTTGCTTTGTTCTCTCTCTTTTTGTGTTTTTTGGTGGTGTTTTTGGGAAGTTTTGCATGTGTGTTTTTGTCTTTTGTGTTGCTCTGTTGTGGGCTGGGGGAAACATAGTTTCGTTTCTTTTATTTACGCAAGTACATGAAATGAAATGACAATACGTTGTTCCTGATCCCTGATTTACCCCTTTATATATTTTGATATCATGTATAGATTTGACACGTTTTTCCACCCCGTTGCAGCTAATGCACAACTTTGTCGAGGCTATAAATCCAAGGTACAGTGAAAACTTAAGTACAAATATGCCGCTGTACTGTTATTCTTGTAGTACAGTCTGCAAAAGAGACTTGAAAATATGGATAACCAAGAGCTGCTCTTCCCCGGTGCAGACATGATTCTGACCCTTCCCGACAATCAGCCGTGTAGCTACTAACAGATCCATCACAACACTGCTTCGAATTCAGACTTCTCCTTTGACAGTTATACCAAGGTAATATTTAATGCAATGTATTTTCACCTTGGAAATCTCTCCAGGCATTTCTTATCCTTTACAGAAGGAGGAAAACTGATTAATGATTTTGTTTCATCCGGAATTGACCTCAAACGCAGCTCTCCTTCAGCAGGAAAGATGCTTTAAACCCCACTCAGAAAACCTTAAATGATGACAATGCAATGGTCTGAGTCAATCAATCAATCAATCAATCAATCAATCAATCAATCAATCAATCAATCAATCAGTCAGTCCATCAATTAATCAATCAATCTAACTTTCTCTATATAGTACAATATAACTAGAAATGGACTGCAATGTTATTTCCATGACAACAAATAAAAAATGCATAAAAACCCACACACAGACTAATGAAGATGCAGAAAATACACATATACAACATGCAAAATATGCAGTATACAAAAAAGAAGCGTGTCAGCCTGTTTGAAATGCCTGCATTGGTGGAAAGCCCTGCTTCTCTCTAACGCAGTGTTAAATAACAGGACCAAACGGCGGAGTTCTGGTGTATGCAGACTCTATAAACTCTCTAGACGTGGTGATAAATACTGTGCGTGCCACAGCGGTGTACTTAAGCTACAAGCGACACGGGGCTGTTTATTCCTCCTCGACTCAGATCCACATGGCCGGCTCAGGCCTCTCACTTCTCATGCCCGTAGGAGTGCTGAAGGAGAGGTGTGAGAGGGGCAGCTGCACGGGTCAGCACAGATAGGCCCCATTTATTCTTGTCATTTGAGGTGACTTGTGTCCACATCCGTTATGTGATTTAGCCACACTGCACAGCTGGACAGAAATCCACTTGTACTCACACCCCTGGCAAAATGTAAAAATTCCTCCTGAATGCAGCCTGCATTTTTATCCATCCCTCCTTTCTATCACTTAAGAGGCCTTGTAGGCCGAGCAAACGGCTGCAAACAGAAGATTTCGTCATTGGTGTCAACTGTGTTCGATGTATGCCGTCAGCGTCTGCACTTGAAATAGTGAAAGAGCAAATGACTTCGCTGTTCAATTTGCATCACATGTAAGGAAAAGAAAAGAAGTGAGTAGAGAGGCGTCCGAGCACGCCGGGGCAGATGAGGCAGATGAGGCAGGCGGCAGCACACAGAGCGTTTGCAATTATGCACTCCTTAATTGACATGTCAGTGTCAGCGACCCCAGCAGACTTTTGCAAAGTAAAAAAAAAAAAATCAAGTTGATTTTTGGCATTTTTGGCAAGACATTATATTCATTAATGAACACCCCCCCCCCCCCGCTCATCTCCCTCCTGCTCGTCATTTAGTTTGCGGCTTGCAGAAAGAAGTTGTTCTGTTGTTTATTGTTGGAATTATTGGCACATGCCACAAAGTCAACGCAATTGATTACAATGCCAAGTGTTGTCGGCCTTAACATGCACAGACAACACTGCAGTAGGTGTGGGCTGTGCTCACCTTGCCCCGCCTCTTCGGAGGGAGCCAATCATCTGCGACGGTTTGAGAGAGGTATGGAGGAAGCCGGGCTCACCTTTACAAAACAGTTGTAATCATCTCGCCGCAGTTGTGTAACGTTTTGAGAGGACAGGATCCGTGTGGCTTTGAGAATCAAATCCACGCACATGTAGTCAACTCGCAGCAATGACCCACCCCCCAGACCACCACCCCCCAACGTGGCTTAAACACCCAGATTACACTCTTCCCCCAGTGTACATACACCCGGGTTTGTATTTATGTATTTATTTATTTGTACTTGATTTGGTTTCATGTGACCGGGGTGCTACCCAATCACTGAAGCTGCATGCTCATGCTGGGTGTAAGTGGGGTAGTTCAGTTCACCTGAGAGGGTGTAGACGCACAAGCACACGGACGGGCACCATGTGAAATACACAAACACAGCATGACAATCTTTTCACCTTGTTGCTGATTTCATGTTGTTTTTTTCTTCTTTTTTTTTTCCTTTTTCTCCCCAGTTGTACTTGGCCAATTGCCCTTTCTTCCGAGCTGCCCGGTCTCTGCTCCACCCCCTCTGCTGATCCGGGGAGGGCTACAGACTACCACATGCCTCCTCCCATACATGTGGAGTCGCCAGCCGCTTCTTTTCACCTGACAGTGAGGAGTTTCACCAGGGGGTCGTAGCGTGTGGGAGGATCACACTATTCCCCCCAGCTCCCCCTCCCCTCTGAACAGGCGCCCCCGCCGAGCAGAGGAGGCGCTAGTGCAGCGACCAGGACACACATACCCACATCTGGCTTCCCACCCACAGACACGGCCAATTGTGTCTGTAGGGATGCCCGAACAGGCCAGAGGTAACATAGGGGATTCAAACCGCTGATCCCTGTGTCTGTAGGCAACGGAATAGACCGCTACGCTACCTGGACGCCCCCTAGTTTTCATTTTTGACTTGAGGTTAAAAGTTGGCTCCCTAAACACAGGAAGGGTTGTTTGGCTGAATTCATCACATTATCACTCATTTCCCTGTTTCCTAAAACTCATGTTGGGAATACATGTTGGGAATACATGAACGATCCACATGTAGCGTGCAGGAAGTCAACGTGCCTCTGTGTTCCCTCCCCATCGGGGCCGAACCTGCTGCAAAGCCGCGAGGCACTGGCATTGTTATTACAGTAGATGGCTGTCGGAAGAAGCTTATTCAATAGAGTAAAGCACAGGTGTGTGTGTGTGTGTGTGTGTGTGTGTGTGTGTGTGTGTGTGTGTGTGTGTGTGTGTGTGTGTGTGTGAAGGGAGTGATGACAGGATCCATAAGCAGGGGACTGCAGAATAGAGCAATTCATGAGAGGGTATCCGGCCCTAAAGGATGGAGAAGAAGAATAGAGGAAGCAAGAGGCAGACACAGACGACAAACACAACAACATGGAAAAGAGTGACACATGAAGAAAGTCGGAGAGAGAGAAAGCGAGAGAGAGAGAGAGAGAGAGAGAGAGAGAGAGAGAGAGAGAGAGAGAGAGAGAGAGAGAGAGAGAGAGAGAGAGAGAGAGAGAGAGAGCAAAAGGACCCCCTCCCCTCAGGAGGAAAGGTCACATTCATCACTGAGGGAACGTGCAGCATTGCCGTCCACACTTGATCTATCGGTTCCTCTGCCCTTGCCAGTTGCAAAGCAGCAATGCTGCTTAAAGCTTTGTCACACCTCCTTTACACTTTACTTCCTGCTCTGTCGCTCAGACACTGAAAATTACACACATACACACATACACGCACACACATACACACACATACACACACACACACGCCGTAATCTCACATTTGTTATGATATTTAGTCATTTTGTGTCATCTGTTTATTCACTTTAACGACATCTTTGTGCATGTGTGTGTGCATGTGTGTGTGTGTGTGTGTGTGCATGTGGGTGTGTGTGTGTGTGTGTGTCTTAGCAGGAGACTCTCCTCCTTACCCACCTATACTTAATCCCCCCGCTCTCCTCTTTCTGCCTTGTCTTCGCTTTCATCGTTCAGCCGTACACTACCACCATGCTGCAAGCATCTAGTCGTTAATCTCACACACACACACACACACACACACACACACACACACACACACACACACACACACACACACACACAAGCTCTCACGGAAAGTGATGCCCTGGCAGGATCGCAAAGCAACCAACAGAGAAGAGGAGGAAAACTCAACTGCGACAGAAGAAGAAGAAGAAAGAAACTAAGAAGAGGGAAAATAAAGACACAGGAGAAACCAACCTTCTTCTTCTTCTTCTTTTCTTTTTTTAATGTTCTTTTTTTCTGTCCAGACCCAGAGGAGGTGACGGCATTCTCCCAAGCAGAAAAAAAAAACCCCTTCATCTTACTTTTGTCAGTGTAGGGGGATGCTGGTGGTGAAGGGGTGAGTGCGAGGTTGGTCAAACCAGCTGGCGTGGAGGGAGCGGAGGATAGAGAGTGAGGAGGCGCCGGCCCCGTCGCACATCTCCAGCTTTTACAACTTGTGTGTCGAGTAAAAGGGGGGAGGGGGTGAGATTGGTTTCTGCGTCGTGGGGGAAAAGCACTTCACCGTCCACTCACCATGATGATGTATCTCTGGGTAAGTGATGTGCACGTCCACGGGCAGCGTTACTGTAGCAGATTTGTGTACTCTCATGAGCGCGTGTGTGTGTTTGTGTGTGTGTTTGTGTGTGTATGAGAGCGTGTTTTTGCGTGATGATCAGGGATGATGCCGGGTTTCAGCAAGACCCACTGAACATATTTCACACAGCTGTACCTGTATGAAGCATCACTCAGCCGTGTGTGTGTGTGTGTGTGTGTGTGTGTTTTCCACTTGCATCTGTTAGTTTACTACACAATGGATGTGTTGTAGTAAATAAATTGTAGTGCAACATTTTTTCAGAGTTTTAGGGGTTATC
The DNA here is from genome assembly GCF_029633865.1 of Lampris incognitus. Lineage (NCBI taxonomy): Eukaryota > Metazoa > Chordata > Actinopteri > Lampriformes > Lampridae > Lampris > Lampris incognitus. Next base: position 45,970,761 of record NC_079220.1, on the reverse strand, counting down.
TGTGTTTGCATCGGTATTTGCAGCAGTGTGATTTTGTTGCAGTGTGCGTTTCGTGTGCGTGTGTGTGTGTGTGTGTGTGTGTTCAGCCGTTCTGCTTAACATTAGGTCTGAGTGTATCCTCATTCCTCAACATATGGACCATAAATCAATCTTAAGATAGACCTGGATCGTTGCAAATGAATCACTGAATACACGCCGAGCATGATAAATGATTTGATAAGTTAATTAGTGAAATGTTTGGTGGTGTTAATGTATGGTGTTGCAATACGCCATGTTATTTTCAGGAATCAGTGTTAACTAATTTCTTCTTTCATGTTTTATGTCACGTTTCAGCCCATTTTTTTATTAATACTATGTACACATTTTTACGTTAACATTTCATTTTCTTTTTAATTTCTGAGTTTTTCAGTGGACGTGATGCCACTCATTTTGAGCAAGCTGGAGATCTCATTGACTAACACTGTCTCCTAAGTGCAGTAACCTTCTCTCATAGCAATAGATGTTTTTGGGTTTTTTATTTGGGTGGGGGGGCGTCAAAATGCCTCATATAGTTTTTCCTGAGCGGAAGGCAACCTCAGCATCAGAGCCGCGAGGCCGTGTTGGAAACGACTGCATGGGGGAATAAAACGGTTTTGGTGTGTCATTGTGAGTCACTAGCGAGGAAGCGCTCGCTCAATTAGCTGTTTCTTCCTCCACTTAAGTGAAAGGCGTTTCCGACACGACTGTGTGCGAGAGGCAGAATCCACACGGATTAGTGTCTGCCTCATGTCCGATCCCCACCGGGCCAAACCCAAATACTTAAACGAGGATGCCAGTTTAGACTGCCTTTTTTTGATTTTTATTTTGAGATATTTTATTGATCCCATAGGGAAATTAGGCTCTGCATTTAACCCATCGTAGCTTTGTAGCTCGGAGCAGTGGGCAGCCGCCATGCAGCACCCGGGGACCAACTCCAGGTCGTCTTGCCATGCCTTGCTCAGGGGCACAGACAGGAGTACTAACCCTAATATGCATGTCTCTTTGATGGTGGGGGAAACCGGAGCACCCGGAGAAAACCCACCACAGACACGGCGAGAACACGCAAACTCCACACAGAGGACAACCCAGGATCAACCCCGAGGTTGGATAACCCCGCATATTTGCCAATTTAGAATAAAACACTTGAAGACTATGTTTGCCCCCCTCTGTATTCACCCTACCCAGTTTAACCAGTACACCATAGCTCCTCTTGATGTACCTGTCACTGGTGCTATTAGGGTGAGTGCCCAAGAAAACTGAATTTGATGTAGATGAAAGTGGGTGTGGTGTGGGTGAGAGGCTCTGTGTGTCACTTGGGTGATCCAGGAAGTACTCCTCATCACAGATGTTTCAGGTCCACAACACCTCCAGAGAGCCTGACTGGAAGTTTAGGTCCTTCTCCTTTACTCCCACTCTCAATACCAATCACAGTTGTACTTCTCCCCTACCTTCACTATCTCTCTCATAGCTACCTACGTTACACAATCATCAGATGTAACGCCCCACACGGTTAAATGGTCCATCAATAGCCAGTCCCCATTGGCTGGCTGGCTGGCTCTCCTGAAGCGCTCCAGTTCTTTGGTTGAGGTGGTGACGAAATATTTGTGAAAAACCAAATGTGAGATTCATTTATAAAGATGGCTGAGTGCTGCTGTCACCGCTGTGGGGGCGAGTCACGACTGCATGAAATCTGCAGTAGGGTGAATACAAGTCAAGTGGGACACTTTCTGATCGTTTCCATGTTGCATTGTTTTAAATTAGGATCCAAATGGCTCAAATGTGAAAGCTACAGACACTTACAATAAACGTAGAGTTTATGTACACATAAACACAATAAAGATGATGAAATTTAAGTCCCACTTTACCTGTGTTCACCACACCGATCCCTCTGCAGGAGAGGGAAGTAGCGATGGTTGGTTCCTGAAGTTGCCTGACCAACTAATTTACATAGCAATCTGCTTATGACGGCACATGGGTGACAGGGAAAGAGTGAATGACAAAAGCCTACATGTTTACAGAAATTTGACACAGCCCATTAACAAATTAACTCTGACTGCACTTGGTGCTTCCTCCCTCTCTGAAAAAGTGCCACATCACGGCTTTTAAAGATGATTGTACGGTTTGCTGGCTGCCGCGCCCCTCTTTTTGTGCGGTCGTACAGTATCGTCTCTTTTAAATGTTTTTGTAGCCGACCGATTATTTTCATACGAGTTTCCTTCTATAATAAAGCTATTTGGTCAGCAAGCTTTTCAAAGCATGTGTGATTGGCGATGAGACCACCTAATAATTTCTAAGCCCACATACAAATGAATTTTTAGGCAAGCCTGTGGCTCTTTTCCTATCTCTTTCTCTATCCCCCCCGTTTCCATCAGTTTTTCTGTTCTCTTTTTCCTCCCCTCCGTCCCTCACTCTGCGTGAGGACAAAGGTGGCTGATTAAATTTGTCGCAGCATAATGTGCAAAAACAGCTTCCTCCCCGCTTCCTCTACTTGTGCAGAACCTGCCAGCGGTGTGCAGGAGGGGGAGGGGATATGAGCCTAGCGGGACTTGAAGGGGAGACGGTACAGTGACCAGCATGCGGAGTGCTGAGTGCAGGTCGTGGCCTGGTTTGGATAGCTTCAAACACACACACACACACACACACACACACACTTCAATCAAGAGAGACATAGTGAATGAAGTAAAGAAAATGTTTCATATTAAAGATGATTTTGTGGGGCATCTGGGTAGCATGGCGGTCTGTTCCATTGCCTACCAACATGGGCTTGGTCGGGCATCCCTATAGACACATTTGGCCGTGCCTGCTGGTTGGAAGCTGGATGTTGGTATGTGTCCTGTTCACTGCACTAGAGCCTCCTCTGGTCGGTTGGGGCACCTATTTGGGGGGGGGGGGACTCGGGGGAATAGCGTGATCCTCCCACGTGCTACATCCCCCTGGCAAAACTCCTCACTGTCAGGTGAAAAGAAGTAGCTGGCGAATCCACATGTATCGGAGGAGGCATGCGGTAGTCTGCAACCCTCCCCGGATCAGTACAGGGGGTGGAGCAGCGACCGGGATGACTCAGAGGAGTGGGGTAATTGGCCAAATACAATTGGGGAGAAAAAGGGAGAAAAAAAAGATGATTTAGTGGAAATTAAGACATGTCAAGAACGTCTTTGGCACTTAGACTCAACAGGGAGATTTTTTTTAATCGAGGGGCATCAGCCCTGAGCAGCAGCATGATAAATTCCCCCACGGAGTCCAGACGCTGGTGGTGGTGGCTGATGACTTCTGCTGAGATGATAAGGCTGATGAGGCTAATGAAGAGATGAAACTGATGATCTGCGAGGACTAGGCGGTGATGGGGAGGTGGAGGGGGGCATATAACAGCAGCACAAATGCAATAGAGGTGGAGAGAAAACCACGTTTTAAAAAGACAGCAGCAAGATGATAGGCTAATCATGAAGGTTTGTCGCAGTGCTATTGGATAGATGAGAACTAGTGATGTGATCAGCTGATAGCTCAATTAACAGCCCTAGATGATGGCAGCAAGGGAAAATGTAAGTGAGTATGTGTGGGAGATGAGGATGGCAGGATACACCAATCTTCAACAGAGCTGTGTGAAGTCCCCTCCTGCTTCAAGAGCTCCACTATCTTCCCAGTCCCCAAGAAACCCCATATCATAGGATTAAATGACTACAGGCCTGTTGCCCTAACATCTGTGGTCATGAAATCCTTCGAGAAACTAGTATTGACCCACCTGAAGGAAATCACAGGCCCCCTGATTGACCCCCTGTAGTTTGCCTACTGAGCAAACAGGTCAGTGGAGGATACAAGTCAACTACATCTTCCAACACCTCAACTCCCCAGGGAAACACACAAGGGTCCTGTTTGTGGACTTCAGTTCAGTGTTTAACACCTGTTGTCCCAATTATCCTCCTCTCCAAACTCACCCAGCTCACTATATCATCCCCCATCTGCCAGTGGATTAAAAACTTCCTGAGAGACAGGAGGCAGCAGGTGAGACTGGGGAAAATCACATCCAGCACCCAGACAATCAGCACTGGCGCCCCCCAGGGATGTGTGCTCACCCCTCTACTCTTCTCCGTCTACACAAATGACTGTACCTCAGGTGACTGGTCTGTTAAACTCCTGAAGTTTGGAGATGACACAGCCATCATTGGCCTTATCCGGGATGGTGACAGGTCTGCATATACACTCACCGGCCACTTTATTAGGCACACCCGTCCAACTGCTTGTTAACGCAAATTTCTAATCAGCCAATCACATGGCAGCAACTCAATGCATTTAGGCATGCAGACATGGTCAAGACGATCTGCTGCAGTTCAAACCGAGCATCAGAATGGGGAAGAAAGGTGATTTAAGTGACTTTGAACGTGGCATGGTTGTTGGTGCCGGACGGGCTGGTCTGAGTATTTCAGAAACTGCTGATCTACTGGGATTTTCACGCACAACCATCTCTAGGGTTTACAGAGAATGGTCCGAAAAAGAGAAAATATCCAGTGAGCGGCAGTTCTGTGGGCGAAAATGCCTTGTTGATGCCAGAGGTCAGAGGAGAATGGCCAGACTGGTTTGAGCTGATAGAAAGGCAACAGTAACTCAAATAACCACTCATTACAACCGAGGTATGCAGAAGAGCATCTCTGAACGCACAACACGTCGAACCGTGAGGCAGATGGGCTACAGCAGCAGAAGACCACACCGGGTGCCACTCCTGTCAGCTAAGAACAGGAAACGGAGGCTACAATTCGCACAGGCTCACCAAAATTGGACAATAGAAGATTGGAAAAACGTTGCCTGGTCTGATGAGTCTCGATTTCTGTTGCGACATTCGGATGGTAGGGTCAGAATTTGGCGTCGACAACATGAAAGCATGGAGCCATCCTGCCTTGTATCAACGGTTCAGGCTGGTGGTGGTGGTGTAATGGTGTGGGGGATATTTTCTTGGCACACTTTGGGCCCCTTAGTACCAATTGAGCATCGTGTCAACGCCACAGCCTACCTGAGTATTGTTGCTGACCATGTCCATCCCTTTATGACCACATTGTTCCCATCTTCTGATGGCTACTTCCAGCAGGATAACGCGCCATGTCATAAAGCTCGAATCATCTCAGACAGGTTTCTTGAACATGACAATGAGTTCACTGTACTCAAATGGCCTCCACAGTCACGAGATCTCAATCCAATAGAGCACCTTTGGGATGTGGTGGACCGGGAGATTCGCATCATGGATGTGCAGCCGACAAATCTGCAGCAACTGCGTGATGCTATCATGTCAATATGGACCAAACTCTCTGAGGAATGTTTCCAGTACCTTGTTGAATCTATGCCACGAATGATTAAGGCATTTCTGAAGGCAAAAGGGGGTCCAACCCGGTACTAGCAAGGTGTACCTAATAAAGTGGCCAGTGAGTGTAGATGGGAGGTTGATCAGCTGGCCCTCTGGTGCAACCATAACAACCTGAAGCTGAACATGCTCAAAATAGTGAAGATGACAGTGGACTTCAGGAGGAGTTCCCCAACACTGCCCCCCTCACCATACTCGGCAGCATGGTGTCTACAGTGAAAACCTACAGATTTCTGGGTTCCACGATCTCCCAGGACCTAAGGTGGGCATCCAACATAGACACAATCATGAAAAAGGCCCAGCAGAGGATGTACTTTCTCCACCAGCTCCAGAAATTCAACCTGCCTCAGGAACTGCTGATTCAGTTCTACACTACAATAATCCAGTCTGTCCTGTGCACATCCATCACTGTCTGGTTTGGTTCAGCCACCAAACAGGAAAGGGACAGACTACAACGGACAGTTAGGTCTGCAGAGTCATTGATGCCAACCTGCCCTCCAAGTCAGGACTTACACACCTCCAGAGTCAGGAAACGGGCACGCAACATCACTGCAGACCCATCACAACCTGTTCCAACTCCTCCCCTCTGGCAGGCATTACAGAGTACTGTACCCCAAAACAACCAGATACAAAAACAGTTTATTTCCGCGTACTGTTATTTAAATGAGCGCTTAAAGTTGTCAAATAAACCCAACCATTTTGTATACACTGTACTGTACATTTTACTGTACATCGTATACTGGTACACTCTGTCATGTCCATCTACCTCAGACATGTATGTAAGTAACCTGCTAACATCTATTTCAGCATCTCTGATATATTCTCTGCACCACTGCACTTTATTGCCTGTTATTTCACCTGAATAAGTCAATCCTTGTGTATATATCTGAAGATTGTTGTGCTGTTATTCTGTCAAGTAAACTAAGAGAGCCATGAAACCGGAGTCCAATTCCATGTTTGTGCAAACCTACATGGCCAATAAACATGATTCTGATCTGAATTCTGATAAAATATGAACTATAACTACAGGCCTATGCATGCAAAATGTAGTCTTCCTCACTGAACTTTTTCTAAAGCTACATACATACATACATACATACATACATACATACATACATACATACATACATACATACACACAGACACTAAATTATATACTTTGTATGTTTGCAGTCACATGGGATATACACATGGACAGTACTCATACATAGGCATAGTCTTACTTTCACACCAGGATTTGTTCAGGTTTGGTCTCTAGTTACATTAGAAGGCATTGCAGATGGGTTGCCAAGTCATTCTTCAAAAGTGACACACTATAATTGGAAAATGTATATATTTAAAAATAAGAGACTGTTCAAATATGCTGCTGTTCTGTCTTGAATAATTCTTACATAATATTCAAACAATGAAATGCGTAGTTTCAAAAGCTGGGTGTTTTCACGTGTTCGTAGTATATTTGCCTGGTCTGCCCAGTAGCTGTAAATGTTCTCCTTCTGTTGTGCTACATTGTTATAATGTCATCACACTCTGTGCACACAATATAAATTAATGTTAATATGTTGTATTTACCCACTGACAAAGAGATGCTGATGGTATGATGCAGGTCAGTTTATGGTAATCAAATTACTGTGGTGTGTGTCAAAGCTTGTATAACTTCAAGATTTTCCATTTTCCATGTTGCGTCCAGGTAGCGCAGCAGTCTATTCCGTTGCCTACCAACATGGGGATTACCGGTTCGAATCCCCGTGTTACCTCTGACTTGGTTGGGCAAATCTACAGACACAACTGGCCGTGTCTGTGGGCGGGAAGCCGGATGTGGGTAGGTGTCCTGGTCGCTGCACTAGCGCCTCCTCTGGTCGGTCGGGGTGCCTGTTCAGGGGGGGAGGACTGAGGGGAATAGCATGATCCTCCCACGTGCTACGACCCCCTGGCGAAACTTCTCCCTGTCAGGTGAAAAGAAGCGGCTGACGACTCCACATGTATTGGAGGAGGCATGTGGTAGTCTGCAGCCCTCCCCAGATTGGCAGAGGGGGTGGAGCAGTGACCAGGACGGCTCAGAAAATAGAGTAATTGAACAAGTACCATCGGGGAGAAAAATTGGGGGGGGGGGGGTTTCATGTTGTTATTCTGAATAGTAAGCATTTATCAATCGGACAGATTAATATTGCTGTGAAAAAAAACTGTTTGGCTTCACTACACTTTTGCATATGGAGATAAGCTGCCTGAGTAAATCTGACAGGGGCAGTTCTTTTATTTTCATGTGAGCCATTGGGAGCCAAAGTTTCTGGAGTGGTTTCTCTAGTTTATGTGTCACGTGTCAACTGCAGCCAAAGTCTCGTGGAAAATATGAACAGAACTTTCCATGTGCTGGCTGGGAGTCGTAAAATATTAGGGCGTCGTAATAGTAAGGATTATTATGTTTTGGGGTTTTGGGGATTGGAAATTAATATTTCCATCTTGAGAAATGTTCACAATATTACACCTTTCAAGTCCCTAATTGAGTTTGTTGCTCTTGCTTTGGCAATTTGCAACTGTGTTCAGACCAAATTAGGTGTAGTGAAGTTAGATCAAACTCCTTCATACCACGGATATTAATTTGGAAGTATAGAAACAACAGGCTTTTTATTGTCATCATGCAGCCACGTGTCAGTTACATAACATGGCAATTTCAACGTAATAAAAAAAACGTACTTAAGAAGTATTAATTAAATTCTCTACTCAAGAGGTATTTCTTTAATTTCCCTGTGGGTTTACTGACACTAGGGCTTTGCTAGTAGTCGTGTGTTAACGTGAAATATTAGGCCACTGGTCATGAACGGCAGCATGGCACATTTGATGAGTTCAAGTTTGATTGAGATTACAGTCCCACAGGAAAGTGGAATGATAACCCAAAGACCCTGCAAAACTTACTGAAAGATGGGGCAATGGTGAGGTAGCGGCCTATTCCGTTGCCTACACAGGGATCGCCGGTTCGAATCCCCGTGTTACTTCCGGCTTGGTCGGGCGTCCCTACAGACTCAATCAGCCGTGACTGCGGGTGGGAAACCGGCTGTGCATATGTGTCCTGGTCGCTGCACTAGTGCCTCCTCTGGTCGGTCAGGGCACCTGTTCGAGGGGGAGGGGGAACTGGGGGGAATAGCGTGATCCTCCCACGTGCTACATCCCCCTGGTGAAACTCCTCAGTGTCAGGTGAAAAGAAGCGGCCGGTGACTCCATCTGTATCGGAGGAGGCATGTGGTAGTCTGCAGCCCTCCCCGGATCAGCAGAGGGATGGAGCAACGACCGGGACGGCTTGGAAGAGTGGGGTAATTGGCCGGATACAACTGGGGAGAAAAAAGGGAGGGGAAATCCAAAAAGTAAAATTTACGGAACGATCCACAAATGTTCAATTCACCATGTTTTCCTTGTATAAAAGGAAATGCAACAACACCTTACCGTAAAGTTTGAAAAACCGATCAGTTGATTTCTTTGTGTGTGTGTGTTGGGGGGGAGGGTACATTTTTCTTGAAGCTTATAATGTATTGCATTTCATTTGGCAGCAAAAGAGGGAATCATTGGAATCAATATTCAATTTGAAGGCTGCTGTGGGTGATGGGGCGCTGCTGTCCATAAAAGTGTCAAAAAGATTTAGCTCGAACATAAACTGTAGGGACATTTTGCATTTGTTACCATTGATTTTAACATACAGGGGGTATTAGAAGACACGTTTTCACATGAGAATAGAAGTAGAATTGAAGAAACACGTGAATTCCTGTTCTGACATCTAAGGTTTGTGGCAGGAAGTTGATGCTCCATGGCCTAAATATTAAGCGGGAAAGCGTAGAATGACAAGTAAAGATAAAGGGCAAGGTCTAAATCCATGTACTGTCCTCTTGTCAGAGTCAGTGAGCTAAAAAATGACTAGATGCAACCCTGTCACCTTCCTTTACTCCTGCCCTGGTTTTCCTGAGCCCTCCATTTTTTTTACGTTTTATTTTTGTTGCCTGTATGCTGCTTCATGTTTTGTTTATTTTTCTGACTTGATGAAATGTCTGTTTGGCTTCCCTTTCTGTCCTTCATTCCTCAGCCTATTACCTTCAATATTTCTGTTAGAAACAAGCTTGTAGAACATGCCTTTACTAAGGGAACATTTCAGGCCTTGACTCACTCAAAGTGGTCCATACTGAGGCTTCAATCTGCCAATTTCAAAACCGCAAGGAGCAAGTCCCAGTAAGGTGGACCAGTTCATCTTGACTCAACGTTTACTGAGAGAGATGATGCACATAGGGAGGAACGCTGGTTTGAATGGGGAGTCAAAGAGGCCATCTATTTGAAGAGGGAACGACCATCCCCAGACCGGGGGGGGGATACATCTGTCACCATCTTACAATGCTGTGATTGCAACGATTCCTCAGTCCTCTGTGAGTAGTACACATGGCCATTGTAACTCTAGTTGTAACACTAGACCACTAACTCTAGTTAGTGGTCATGCCTATTTGCATATGAAACTGGTCATTGTTTTGGGTCGAGTGATGAAACGTTTCTCTCAATAAACGTTTTATCCAGATGAACTGATGCAACTTTCTTCGATTTTCTTACCTGGATAACTGAGCATGCATAAAGACGAAACACTGTATTATATATCTACTTCCATTATTAGTTGTCTGTTGTAAACCAGCACAGCAATACATACCAATAGGGACTTGTGAAGTCATTAAATTTGGAGCAGATGTTTTGCATTATTCTTCGACTTGGACATCCAGAATTGTATTTTAATTAATCTTAAACACTAAATTAAGTACACAAGATTTTAATGGACTATAAAAATACATGGTGGTGCAGTGGTTAGTGCGGTCACCTCACAGCAAGAAGGTCCTGGGTTCAAGCCCTGGGAGTAGTCCAACCTTGGGGGTCATCCCGGGTCATTCTCTGTGGGGAGTTTGCATGTTCTTCCCATGTCTGCATGGGTTTCCTCCGGGTGCTCCGGTTTCCTCCCACAGTCCAAAGACATGCAGGTCAGGTGAATCGGCAGTACTAAATGTGTGTGTGTGTGTGTGTGTGTGTGTGTGTGTGTGAGCCCTGTGAGACCTGGCGGCCTGTCCAGGGTGTCTCCCCCGCCTGCCGCCCAGTGACTGTAGGGATAGGCTCTAGCATCCTCACGACCCTGAGTAAGGATAAGTGGTTTGGATAATGAATGAATGATTAAAAATACACCACACAATCAGGGCACACAATTACTGTGACCAATAATGTATTATTTATTCCCCACCCCCACCCCCTTTTTTTCTCTCCCAATTGTACCCGGCAAATTACCCCACTCTTCCGAGCCATCCAGGTTGCTGCTCCACCCCCTCTGCCAATCCGGGGGAGGGCTGCAGACTGCCACATGCCTCCTCTGATACATGGCGTCACCAGCCACTTCTTTTCACCTGACAGGCAAGAGTTTTGCCAGGGGGATGCAGCACGTGGGAGGATCATGCTATTCCCCCAGTTCCCCCTCCCCCCTGAACAGGCACCCCGACTGACCAGAGCAGGCACTAGTGCAGCGGCCAGGACACATACCCACATCCGGCTTCCACCCGCAGACATGGCCAATTGCCACTGTAGGGACACCCGACCAAGCCGGAGGTAACACATGTATTCGAAACCGCGATCCCTGTGTTGGTAGGCATTGGAATAGACTGCCATGCTACCCAGATGCCCGTATTATTTTTAATACATAAGAACAATAAGTTACTTGAACATGGAAATGACTCTGTTCTTCCACTCCCCAGAGTTTTACATTAACAAACACAAAATCTGGGCTGTCTCAGCTGTTTTCGTTGTTTGATGCCCTGCACCGCAAAAGACTTGGGTCGTACTCGCAGTCTTCAGCAAACAATCCTTCAATTGTTGGGTCAGCAATATTGACTGAGGACAATTGAAAATGGCAGATGCTGGCAAATGTGCTGAGTATCAGCAATGTATGACTGCCTTTATTCTCCAGAGAACCAAAACCTTTGTCATCTTGCCTCCCACAGTAATCTAGGTCCAGGGACCTAGAATACTCTGGTTTGAAGCTAATGTGTTTGTTGGGTATTGTAGACTCCCGTTTCCAAAGTTGAGGGACATCTTTTTAGAATATAGAGGCACTTCTAGTTAGATCTAGCTATATTGAAGATATGATGGCTACTGACCTGTTGCAATACAATTGTGGTCTGAGGGTCTTCTCTGTACTAAGGGTCTTAATACAGAGAAGTACATATCTATGTACTTCTCTGTATTATATGTATATAGTATGTTTTCTATACACCTGGGTGTTCAGCACGTTACTGTGTATACGGTGGGTTGATATTTGTGATCTAAAGGATGAAGAAGAGCATGTAGCTTGAAACTTCACTTTTTGGATGTCCAAATGAAATGCATATTTGGGAGCTACAGTGTGAAGACCTTCGTTTGTCTTCATTTTAGTTTTTTTTTTGGTCCACTGATTTATATTTTGTTCTTGTTTTTTTTGTTTTTTTTTTTTGTGACGCACATGTTCAACTTCTCTTCATTCAATGTGATTGGTCCCATCAGGTCATCCATGAAGGCTTCTGCTGATATGCTAATTGCTCGGGCAGAGAGGATCACTGAAATAGTACTACAAGTGCCAAGTGGCAGTTCCTTCTTAGATATAATCATCCCTGAATTGACTCTCAGACTAAAGCTGTTATCATAGTCCATAAACAGGTTGCTGATCTTCCTGGGAGGTGGTACCAGTTCAATTCTGTTTACATCTGCTTTTGGGATTTGACCAGTAGATATTGATTTGATCCGTCCACAGCACAATCAAGTCCCTTTTACCTGTTTGTGTCGCCCTGATTTGCTGTGTATTTGATACACCCTTGCACCTTGAAACAAATCTTTCTGTGCAAGTGTTAATGTTTGATTTCTGCGGGAGATGCTTCAACAAATGCCAGACAGTGACACACACAAAAATATCTTCCCACTAATACTGAGCAGCAAGACAGTTCTGAACTGCTCAATGTTACTTGACTATTCCTCTTTGGGAATCCAGACTCCCTCTGCATTCCTCAACTGTCCTGCAACATCCCACTTCCTCGAGATCACACTCAGGATCTTCTACAGGGGATAAACAAAGGTGAGGTAGGGGCACCTTTTCATTTTTGACCTCCTGGATCTCCTTTAAACCAATGTTGTTTGGTTTTAAACATGAAGGGGCTTTCTGGCAGGTTTGGTAGGGCTCTACAGTCCCTGTATGGCCTGTTCCTCTCACTGTAGGTGTTCTTTATATGGTGGCTTTGCTCCTCCTTGGGGCTTTCCCAACAGTCACAGAGCTTCTTCTGCAATAGCTGTTTGAATCCCAAGAGGTTTGAAATTAAAGCAGTGCACTTTGTGGCCCATTCTGTGCTCCTGTGTTGTGGAGCCCTGCCAGAGCAACCTTCACCATTTTCCTCACCTCCCTGAACTTTTGGGACTCGAGCTCCTGTCATGTGTCGTCAGCATGATCCACTAAAATAAGCAATGTGGAAAGAAAAACACCTTACTGGAAAATCAAAAATACTCTGTAAATACGTTGTTACCCCCTCCCCCTGATTTCTGCTATGATTGAAAATCCCAAGTCTTGGCACGAACTTAAACTTTGATAGAGGTTTTTATTTTTCAGAAGAAGCACTTAGAAATTTAGGAACAGCCAACTTCCAATATTAGCTGTCCTGTTGTCACCACTGGACAGGATGTACTTCCTAGAATATCAGTCTTGCATTTTTGATAGCTAATAAAAAGGTATAGGGCATTTCTTCATAGGAACATTTTCATTGCTTAAGTGACTGTGAAAAACTGTAACCTGACCAAGCAAAAAGGAGGAAGGGATATTCTTGTCGAGTCAACATCACTCTTTGTGCAGCCATTAGCCATCATTCTCAACTGCAACGACATCCTAGCCCACAGCACACACCCCTATTCCTCAGTGGTCTCTGAGATGCTCTCTTCCAAATGTAGCAGAAGGAACGAGGCAGCCAGACAAACCTTGCCATGTTATTTGTGTAATGTCACTTTCCACCGCACTATTGTGATCTACTTTTAGTTGATAGACAACCCAAGATTCTCGAGTCTGTTTTGTTTCCACCTTCCTCCCCATTTATACCATGACTCCTTTACACAGGAAAACATTTTGCAAGTTAAGAAGGAGGCTTGTGGGAAAATTGCTTTTAAAGCCTAGCTGGGTTGCAATAGGCATTGTAGATGATACTTCTTCTTCATTCCACTGGCCGGGGTAACTATTGCCTGTAACGTAGATGAAAACCTCGTTTCCCCAACTTGTTTGCTGGTTTATTCAGTTTACAATAAATTCAAAAAGTACATTTCTGAAATTTGATAGGGTATTGTTTTTTTTTTTTTTTGGGGTGGGGGGTTTCCCCCTTTTTCTCCCCAATTGTATTCGGCCAATTACCCCACTCTTCCGAGATGTCCTGATCACTGCTCCACCCCCTCTGCCGATTCGGGGAGGGCTGCAGACTACCACATGCCTCCTCCGATACATGTGAAGTGGCCGGCCACTTCCTTTCACCTGACAGTGAGGAGTTTCACCAGGGGGACGTAGCGCATGGGAGGATCATACTATTACCCCCAGTTCCGCCTCACCCCCTGAACAGGCACCCTGACCAACCAGAGGAGGCACTAGTGCAGCGACCAGGACACATACCCACATCTGGCTTCCCACCTGCAGACACAGCCAATTGTGTCTGTAGGGACGCCCGACCAAGCTGGAGGCAACACGGGGATTTGAACCAGTGGTCCCCGTGTTGGTAGGCAACGGAATAGACCGCTATGCTACCCAGATGCCCAATAGTGGATTGTTTTACATGCACATAACAGGTTACAGTTTTATGTGCTGCAAAGTGTAACATGTATAGGTTTGAAAAAGCATTTGGTTTTTGATTCATTAACAACTTTCATTGTAGTGCTTTTTATTTATCTCAGTGTATATTGGATACAAAGTAGTGTATTTAGATGGCTTTTATGTGCCTTCTGAAGGTAAAAATTGACATCTATTAAGAAAATATCACGTAGAGTGGTTCATTTTGTCTGAGATTTGGCCAGAGCTATGTGGATTTTGGTTTTGTGTTGACAGTTTTGGGAGAAGGGAGTATAATTTCATGGAACAAGGGCAAGTATCTAGATTATTTTATATCCCTTTTTACATATTTCTAGATTCTCCTAGATTTTCTACTTTTAAAATATCATTTTCTTATGGTGTGTTGTATGTATGTATGTATTTATTTATTTTTTATGAACCTACCAAGTCAAATTCCATGAACTCGAAAGTAACTTAATTTTTTGGCTTGTGATTATGGCTAGTAGTCATCAGTGGCATAACATTCATCCAGAAAGTCACAGCCTTGACCTGTTTATTTGCCTCAGTGATCAGAGTCCTTGGCTAGCCACTTGGCAAGATCCCTTCGTGTCGATCAGAATCCTCCTTTTGCCTGATCGGGTTTGATAGGAAAGGTCTCTTACTCGGCCTTATCTGTCAAAAGCCTGCTAATTTTTTGAACACCTTTTGAAAGTACCTCATTAAAGCCATTTCTTGACATAAACACCACAGGTTTTAATAAGTTTCTGGAAATTTCGAGATTATTTTATATTTATTCCTGAGAATTTGTGTCCAGTTTTGACATAAATTGCAATAGGGCTTGCCAAGGTATTGCTGAAGCATCACAACCCTTTAACCCATGTTGCAGCAATTATTCTATCCACTTGAATGGGGTCTAGCATGGATGAATTCCCTTTTTTTGTGTGCTACAGTACATTCAGGTTTTTGTTATCTACAATTATTGTTGATGCTACTGCACATAGTGTATGGCGTGGAGTACAATATACATATGTAATTATGTGACAAGTAAGATTTGATGAAACAGTAGATTTAATTACAGTATTCATAACAGCAAATTTCTACTTATCTATCCCCCTTTTTTAGCACAACTGCCTCAAGCTGAGAGATATATAATAGGTTATATAAATAGGTTAGCATAGAGGTGTCAGATAGCACTAGCAAGCCCAGGTTCCAAATATACAGTACCTGTCCCAAGCTGGCAGGACAGGCTGTCACTGATGCACTCATTGCTGTAAGTAGGGCCGCCCACAAATGTCTGTCCTAAAAACAGTGCACAATACAGCACATGACAGTACCATTCACCTATATACAAAATTATATTACCTGCCAATATTTGTGCAACCTTGACCAGAATTGAAAGTATATTTGTGTAGACGTCCATGTTTTTGTGTGTGCATTTGTATTGTTAAGCCTAAAATTGTGTGCTTTCAGCTTCAACAATACTCTTTTAGTCTCATTGTGTGATTTTGTGCACATGCATGCAGCATGCTTTTATAACCACACATACAAAAGCATGCAAGTGTGAAATCTCAGGATTTATAGTAATGATTTTCTAGCTTTGATTATATGCATTAGTTTATTATTAAACAAAAGTAAAAAAGACCATCCAACAAAGCAAGAACTTCTCATTCAAACACACATGCTCTGACTTACAGGCGTTGTATCAGACTGAGTTTAAAATTATTTGCATCATTCTGCTCGGCAGGGTTTCCGTACAGATAGCAATTGAAGTTTCCCTTCTTGGACTCAGTTGCAGTCGGCTTTTTGAGCACATTGGCTGACCAGATGCTCCATATATTCTTTGCGGAACAGCAGAAATATGAGGCGGTAGCAAACTTCAATGACGGGTATTAATGGCAGCTTCTGCAGCAAAGGGAACAGTGCACTGTGCTCTTTAAGACAATAGTCAGCCTGGAGTTGTTGTGAGTTTTATACCAGACGATAAATCATTTCATAGCCTTTCTGTAATGAATGGAGCTGGCATTTGATGGTAGGACACAGCACTTTGTACTTGTAGGTGGGGGATATTGGAGAGGCCTGATCACTGACCTATGACATGTGCGTGGGAGTATTTGTGTTAGAGCAGTGGTTTTCAAAGTGGGGGCCGCGGCCCTGTTGCCACCAGGGGGGGGCCCCAAATGGGAGGGAAGATTAGGACAAATGCTAAAAAAAATTTAAAATAACATCAAATTAATATTATTATTATTATTATAAATATAATTTATAATACATATTTGTTATATATTATGTTATACACTGATCAGCCAAAACATTAAAACCACTTACAAGTAAGTGAAAAACATTGATTATCTCATTACAATGGCACCTGTCAAGGGGTGGGATATAGTATTTGGCAGCAAGTGAACAGTCAGTTCTTGAAGTTGATGTGTTGGAAGCAGGAAAAATGAGCAAGTGTAAGGATCTGAGCAACTTTGACAAGGGCCAAATTGTGACAGTTAGATGACTGGGTCAGAGCATCTCCAAAACGGCAGGTCTTGTAGGGTGTTCCCGGTATGCAGTGGTCAGTACCTACCAAAAGTGGTCCAAGGAAGGACAACCGGTGAACCGGTGACAGAGTCATGGGCATGTAAGGCTTATTGATGCGGGTGGGGAGTGAAGGCTAGCTCGTCTAGACCGATCCCACACAAGAGCTACTGTAGCTCAAATTGCTGAAAATGTTACTGCTGGCTATGATAGACAGGTGTCAGAACACACAGTGCATCACAGCTTGCTGCATATGGAGCTACATAGCTGCAGTCAGAGTGCCCATGATGACCACTGTCCACCACCAAAAGTGCCTACAATGGACATGTGAGTGTCAGAACTGGACCATGGAGCGATGGATAAAGGTGGCCTGGTCTGATGAATAATGTTTTCTTTTACATCGTGTAGACGGCCAGGTGCATGTGAATGTTTTACCTGGGGAAGAGTTGGCACCCGGAGACACTGTGAGAAGAAGGCAAGCTGGCAGAGGCAGAGTGATGCTCTGGGCAATGTTCTGCTGGGAAACCTGGGATCCTGCCATTCATGTGAATGTTACTTTGACATGTACCACCTACCTAAACATTGTTGCAGACCAGGTACACCCCTTCATGGCAACGGTATTCTTGATGGCAGTGTCCTCTTTCAACAGGGTAATGTACCCTGCCACACTACAAAAATTGTTCAGGAATGGTTTGAGGAACATGACAAAGAGTTCAAGGTGTTGTCTTGGCCTCCAAATTCCCCAGATCTCAATCCTATCGAGTATCTGTGGGATGTGCTAGAAAAACAAGTCCAATCCATGGAGGCCCCACCTCACAACTTACAGGACTTAAAGGATCTGCTGCTAACGTCTTGGTGCCAGATATCACAGGACACATTTAGAGGTCTTGTGGAGTCATGCCTCAACCGGTCAGAGCTGTTTTTGTGGAATGAGGGGGACCTACATGATATTAGGCAGGTAGTTCTGATGTTTTGGCTGATTGGTGTATGTAAGCCCACCCCTTCCACAAGTATGCTCTCTCTCTCGCTCTCTCTCTCTCTCTCTCTCTCTCTCTCTCTCTCTCTCTCTCTCTCTCTCTCTCTCTCTCTCTCTCTCTCTCTCTCTCTCTCTCTCTCTCTCACTCCCAGACATAAACACAGACAGTCTCACACGCACACACACAATGTTGTTGAATTTGTTAAACTAAATTGACAAAGAATGCTTATAATGGAAAACAGAAATATGGAATCTATCAGAATCAGAACAAACTTTATTGGCCTTGTGTGCCTATGCACATGAGGAATTTGACTCCGGTACACAGCAGCTTCTTGCACTTGGAGACATCGCTCACATAAAAAAGTAAAAAAATAAAAATAAAAATAACAACAAACAAAAAAGAAAAAAAACAAGAAATAAAAGGAAGAACAACAGGACATTGGAGGCAAGCATGTATCCACAACAGATATGTCGCTACTACACCGAGTTCTGATATGGTTGAGTAATCAACAACCTATGTACTACATATGCCTATATATTATATCATATTGCTTATATACTATGTTGCCCATACACTATACCATATACCATACTACAACTCCACAACCCATCATGCCCATATATATATATATATATATATATACTTCTACTATATTACACTATATCATCTAATGTACCAGAATTATATATTTATTCACCTACCGTCCACCTCAAAACTACATACTATATTATATACCTATGTTACAGCCATAACAATAGCAGCACTCATTAGTAACAAGTATACAGCAGTGTTATGTGTATTTACAATTGTAATTTGTATTGCACAAACATTTGTATTGCCCATCTGGTTTAAAGAGGTAGTGCATATCATAGGTAGGTGAGACATCTTGACCAGATGGGAATATTTACAGTGTCATATTTACATAACGAGTGTCTATTCCTGCACCATACTGGTAAGTGATCATGAGAGAGATGGCCTGTGGGGGGAAAAAACGGTTCCTATGTCTGGTGGTTTTGGTGCACATTGCTCTGTAGTGCTTGCCAAACAGACTGTGTCCTGGGTGTAGGGGTTCTGTGCTGATTCTGCCCACCCATTTCCGGACTCTAGAGGTGTTTAGGTCCTGCAGGGTTGGCAGGGAAGTGCCAATGATTTTTTTTTCTGCTGTACTACTGTTCACTGCAGTCTGTTGCTAACCTGTTTTGTTTCTGCTCTGAACCAGACCATGATGGATGTGCATAGGACTGATTCAATGGCTGTGGTGTAGAACTGGCTCAATAGCTCTTGTGGCAGACCAAATTTCCTCAATTGTTGCAGAAAAAAATCCTCTGCTGTGCCTTTTTTTGGATGGAGTTGATGTTGGTTGCCCCATTCAGATCTTTGGATATTGCACTTCCCAGAAACTTAAAGGTCTGCACAGTTGACACAGGGCTGTTGGATATTGTGAGGGAGAGCACTGCTGAGGGGTGTCTCCTAAAGTCCACTACCATCTCCACAGTCTTGAGCATGTTCAGCTCCAAGTTGTCCTGACTACAACAGAGCACCAGCCGCTCAACCTCCTGCTGGTATGAATACTTGCTGCCATCCTGGATGAGTCCAATGACCGTAGTGTAATCTGCAAACTTCAGTAGTTTAATAGCTGGGTCCTTGGAGGTGCAGTTATTGGTGTAGAGGAAGAAGACTAGTGGGGAGAGGATACAACCCTAAAGAGCACCAGTGCTGACCGGCCGTATACCGAAGTGACATCCTCCAGCCTCATCTTCTGTTTCCTGCCTGCCAGGAAGCTGGCGATCCACTGACAGATGATGGGGGATAAAGTGAGCTGGGAGAATTTGGAGGAGAGGAATTCTCAAATGATGGTGTTGAACGCTGAGCTGAAGTCCACAAACATGATCCTTGCATATGTCGATGGGCAGTCAAGGTGTTGTAGGATTTAGTGCAGTCCCATGTTGACTGGATCATCCACTTACCTTTTTGCCCAGTAGGCAAACTGCAGGGGGTCCAGCAGGGAGTCCTGTGACGCTCTTCAGGTGGGCCAACACCAGTCGTTTGAAAGTCTTCATGACCACAGACATCAGAGCAACAGGCCTGTAGTCATTCAGTCCTGTGATGGAGGGTTTCTTTGGAACCGGGATGATGGTGGAGCATTTGAAGCAGGAGGGGACTTCACACAGCTCCAGAGATCTGTTGAAGATCTGCATGAAGACTGGAGCCAGTTGGTCAGGTCTCCTAATTCTAACCTTAACCTTAAAACCAAGTCAAAGAAAGTTGAATTGGTTCATCTGGATACAACGTTTATTGACAGAAACGTTTCATCACTCATCTAAGTGAACTTTTCATTCCGATGAGCTGATTCAACTTTCTTTGATTTTTTCACCTGGATTATTGAGCATGCATAAAGACACTAAACTAGTGTCTGGGTGGCGTGGTGTTCTATTTCATTGCCTACCAACACAGGGATCACAGGTTTGAATCCCCGTGTTACCTCCAGCTTGATCAGGCGTCCCCTACAGACACAATTGGCCGTGTCTGCGAGTAGGAAGCTGGATGTGGGTATGTGTCCTGGTCGCTGCACTAGCACCTCCTCTGGTCAGTTGGAGAGCCTGTTCGGGGGGAGGGGGAGCTGGGGGGGAATAACGTGATCCTCCCACGTGCTACGTCCCCCTTGCGAAACTCCTCGGTGTCAGGTGAAAAGAAGCGGCTGGCGGCTCCACATGTATCGGAGGAGGCACGTGGTAGTCTGCAGCCCTCCCCGGATCAGCAGAGGGGGTGGAGCAGCGACTGGGATGGCTTGGAAGAGTGGGGTAATTGGCTGGAAACAATTGGGGAGAAAAAGGGGGGAACCCCCCCCAAAAAAGACTCTAAAGCCAAGTCCCAACCCTAAGATAGACCGTTTTCCTCATGGAAATCCATAAAATGTCCCCACAAGGTAGGCTGTTTCAGGTTTTTCTATCCTAATGGGGACATTTGGTTAGGATAGAAAAACCTGGTGTGCACACACACACACACACACACACACACACACACACACACACAATCTCGAATTTTTGTTTCTGTTTCATAAAGAATGTTTGGTACTTATGACGTGGCTTTGTCATCAGTAGAAAGCAAATATCCTTCATGAATCATGTTTTTGTGTTTCTGAACAGCTTTTTCCCCCCCAAAAAAAACCTTGATTCCCTCTGAATAGTTTTGTTCTGATATAATATCTACCATTTAGAAAAAAAGTGACAACTTATCTTTGAAAGCAATTGCAGATTTCAAACATGGATTTTTAAAGGTCCAATCACACAGGGTAACCCTAGTTCTGTGATTGGCGAGGCTGTTTGGCTCCAGCCTTCCCCAGTAGCATGAAAGAAACTTGTTGGATGGATTAGCGGCGGTTTCACCAGCCTTTTGCAGACCAAAGGGTGGGCGGTGCCCAGTTGATCAGTACATGCAAATTTCAGTGTGGTGTGCCTTGCACACAATGGGACAAGCCCATAAGGTGGAGCCAAATGGCTCCGTAGGAGCATAAATCAAGGGTTATCCCGCGTAACCTCGGGTCCAGTCCTGTATTTTGTACTTTGGTAGCGGGGCCTCCCTTTTGTTTAAATTTCAATTAAGCATTGTACTTACACTACCGTTCAAAAGTTTGGGATCACCCAAACAATTTTGTGTTTTCCATGAAAAGTCACACTTATTCACCACCATATGTTGTGAAATGAATAGAAAATAGAGTCAAGACATTGACAAGGTTAGAAATAATGATTTGTATATGGAATAAGATTTTTTTTACATCAAACTTTGCTTTCGTCAAAGAATCCTCCATTTGAAGCAATTACAGCATTGCAGACCTTTGGCATTCTAGCTGTTAATTTGTTGAGGTAATCTGGAGAAATTGCACCCCACGCTTCCAGAAGCAGCTCCCACAAGTTGGATTGGTTGGATGGGCACTTCTTGCGTACCATACGGTCAAGCTGCTCCCACAACAGCTCAGTGGGGTTCAGATCTGGTGACTGCGCTGGCCACTCCATTACCGATAGAATACCAGCTGCCTGCTTCTGCTCTAAATAGTTCTTGCACAATTTGGAGGTGTGTTTAGGGTCATTGTCCTGTTGTAGGATGAAATTGGCTCCAATCAAGCGCTGTCCACTGGGTATGGCATGGCGTTGCAAAATGGAGTGATAGCCTTCCTTATTCAGAATCCCTTTTACCCTGTACAAATCTCCCACCTTACCAGCACCAAAGCAACCCCAGACCATCACATTACCTCCACCATGCTTAACAGATGGCGTCAGGCATTCTTCCAGCATCTTTTCATTTGTTCTGCGTCTCACAAACGTTCTTCTTTGTGATCCAAACACCTCAAACTTGGATTCATCCGTCCACAACACTTTTTTCCAGTCTTCCTCTGTCCAATGTCTGTGTTCTTTTGCCCATCTTAATCTTTTTCTTTTATTGGTCAGTCTCAGATATGGCTTTTTCTTTGCCACTCTGCCCTGAAGCCCAGAATCCCGCAGCCGCCTCTTCACTGTAGATGTTGACACTGGTGTTTTGCCGGTACTATTTAATGAAGATGCCAGTTGGAGACCTGTGAGGCGTCTGTTTCTCAAACTAGAGACTCTAATGTACTTATCTTCTTGCTCAGTTGTGCAACGCGGCCTCCCACTTCTTTTTCTACTCTGGTTAGAGCCTGTTTGTGCTGTCCTCTGAAGGGAGTAGTACACACCGGTGTAGGAAATCTTCAATTTCTTAGCAATTTCTCGCATGGAATAGCCTTCATTTCTAAGAACAAGAATAGACTGTCGAGTTTCAGATGAAAGTTCTCTTTTTCTGGCCATTTTGAGCGTTTAATTGACCCCACAAATGTGATGCTCCAGAAACTCAATCTGCTCAAAGGAAGGTCAGTTTTGTAGCTTCTGTAACGAGCTAAACTGTTTTCAGATGTGTGAACATGATTGCACAAGGGTTTTCTAATCATCAATTAGCCTTCTGCGCCAATGAGCAAACACATTGTACCATTAGAACACTGGAGTGATAGTTGCTTGAAATGGGCCTCTATACACCTATGTAGATATTGCACCAAAAACCAGACATTTGCAGCTAGAATAGTCATTTACCACATTAGCAATGTATAGAGTGTATTTCTTTAAAGTTAAGACTAGTTTAAAGTTATCTTCATTGAAAAGTACAGTGCTTTTCCTTCAAAAATATGGACATTTCAATGTGATCCCAAACTTTTGAACGGTAGTGTATAATTGTTTTAAGTGTAATCTATTGCTAGCAAAATGGCTCACAATTTTACAGCCTGAATCCCTCGAGAAAGAGAACGATTTGTTTTTCTGTACAGCTAAATTGACAGTGTTTTCTTCACTGAGCTTAGCAGTCAGCCCCAGCACCTGCAGTATATTTGCATTAATGTAGAAAGATGCGCACAGATTTTTGTCAGATTTACAAATCAAACCAGATTCATCTTTTATGCCACGTTGATCGATCACTGACGCTGTAACCATGGTGGATGTGGGGAAAAGTCTGAATATGTTGCCCAAAGATGGATCGATATAACTGTAAAGCATTACATGTTATCTTGACCATAAGGCCTTTCCCGCCGTCGCCCTGTGCCAAAGTGTTCTAGGCTAATAAACCACAACTATGGGCTGAGAAGGTCACGGATTCATTGAAGACAATGTTCATGTGAAGAGTCACAGATCCCCCCACCATCTGTAAATAACTCTTAACTTCTCACTCAAACCCGTTTCCTTTAGTTTCCATGTGTCCCAAATGCAAACTACATACTAATTCTTTGTTTTGAGTATGCAATTTATTCTCACTAGAAAACTGACAAAATGAAGTATACTTCCAGATCCCAGCATGCATACTAAATCTGCTCGGTTTTTGCATGTGCTTTTGGTGGACTTTATTGTCCCATAATGTTTCGGAAACAGATGAACAGTAAAACTTTGAAAAAAAAAATAGTGGAGGGGACGTCAAGCAGCAAGCTGACCCTCAATGGTACTTAAATGTGAGCCTAATCAATCTTTTTTGATCAAGGTAAATGAATTGGCTGTCATCTACCTGAGTGTTTTTGCTGTCTCAAAGGTGAATGGTAAAAAGAATAAAAAGAAAGGGGTAGGGGCAGTACGGTGATCCAGTGCTTAGCACTGTTGCCTCACAGCAAGAAGGTCCTGGGTTCAAATCCCAGGTCCTTTCTGTGTGGAGTTTGCATGTTCTCCCCGTGTCTGTGTGGGTTTCCTCCGGGTGCTCCAGTTTCCTCCCACCATCAAAAGGACATGCATGTTCGGGTTAATACTCCTGCCTGTGCCTCTGAGCAAGGCAATGGAAAGAAGAACTGGAGTTGGTCCTTGGACACTGCAGCTGCCCACTGCTCCTATATGGGATGGGTTAAATGCAGAGAATGAATGTCATTGTATGTATGTACAATGACAAATGTCTTCTTAGAACATTTTGAAATTGCCAGATCATCACAGTTCTGTCGGCACACACGTTGCATTGTTTCCTGTGTCAGTACCAAACAGTCAAGACTTTCATTTCTGACATGCATACTGTCAAAATAGTGTACTATAAAGATTAGTCAATAGTAGATACTATATATTGTTAATGTACAGTATGGATTTGGGACACACCATATGTTTCAGTTACAACCGGTCAGCATCCCCTACGGATATAGACTAGTCATATCATGCTTCAGGAAAGCCAGAATATTGCACATAGCCCCTTTACACTGACCTAATAAACATTTTTTCCCTCCATCTTTGGCCTCTTGGCCAGAAGCTCCACCATACTTGTCCAACAACTGTCTTGATTATTGACCAAATAGGCTATTTGTCTCACTCAGATAACCACCACCGTTTACCAAATCGTATTTTCCCTCTTTGTGGGCCCCAGCAGGGTTCATTCAGCCAAATCAGCCTGTTATCAGCCCTATCATCAAGCTTGAAGCGTTTCCACGCTGTGCTTCAGTCAATGGAGCCTATGAAAAGACAGGCTTTTCTGCCTAACAGCTTGCACCAGGCAACCAGGGCGTGCGCTCTCTCTCTCTCTCTCTCTCTCTCTCTCTCTCTCTCTCTCTCTCTCTCTCTCTCTCTCTCTCTCTCTCTCTCTCTCTCTCTCTCTCTCTCTCTCTCTCTCTCTCTCTCTCTCTATCTAGATAGCACAATCTGCGCTATCTATTAGCTAAGAACTGAGGGTAGTCTATTCCCCATGCCCTGAACACTGCTCTCCTCCTCAATTGTCGTCTGAAATTCAGTCAATACTAACCAGCTCAACACAGTGGTAGTGCCCCACACACATGCATGTGTGTGTGTGTGTGTGTGTGTGTGTGTGTGTGTGTGTGTGTGTGTGTGTGTGTGTGTGTGTGTGTGTGTGTGTTTGTGTTTGTGTGTTTGTGTGTATACATACCAGGTTTTTCTACAATCTACCTTGTGGGGACATTTTATGGGTCCCCGTGAGGAAAGGGTCTTTTTTAGGTTTAGGACTTGGGTTTAGGTTTAAGGTTAGAATTAGGGTTACGTTAAGGTTAGGGTAAGGGCTAGGGTTAGGCATGTAGTTTGCGTGGTTAAGGTTAGGGTTAAGGGCTAGGAAATTAATGTAGTCAATGTCGGGGCCCCACAAGTATAGTTTTGTGAGTGTGTGTGTGTGTGTCTGTGTGTGTGTGTGTGTGTGTGTGTGTGTGTGTGTGTTTGATTGAGTGTGTGTGTGTGTCTTTGTGAGGGTATGTCGGTGTGTACTTGTCTGTGTTCGCAGGGAAGAAGAAAAAGACACAAACAGTGAGCATATAGGCGAAGCGTGGCCGATGAATTGAGATTATGTAGAGCGTGATGGGCAGGAGATGGATAGAGGGAGAAAAAGAGAAGAATGGAGTTGATAGAGGAGGAAGAGAAGAGTTTTAACTCATGGCGGGCAGTATCTGAGAGGGGCTAGAGGAGGAGAGGAAGGAAGGAAGGAAAAAGGCATAGCTAGAGGAGGGAATGGAAGGGAGGTAAAAAGGAGAGATGAGGGGCGAGAGAGATTATAGTGCTGTCTAGAGTAGATGTATATCTTGAAGAGGGGTGAGTGAACATAATCTATCTCTACTCAATTCCTCGTTTCAACCTCCTCCCTTTTCACATACTCCTGAAGAACATTGATCTTTTTGGGTTGTTCTCTTCAGCGGCGATACCGCGACATGTTTAATTTGGTGTCCCTCAGGGTCAGGCTCTTGGTCCCTCTTATGATCTTATTTCATGTTCTTCATTACTCTGCAAAGCACTTTGTAATAAACCCTCTTTTGTTGTAGCCCTTTGTAAAGACATGTAGCTTGACTCTCTCCCCCAAGATCAAAACATGTTGAGTCACCTTTTATCTGCTGACTCAATGGGGTCGGACTCTTTAAAGATGACAGAGGCGTCAGGAGTGTCTCCGGCAGTGCCACTTGTTAACTGAAAATGTGAGTCAAAAGTCATTTCAGTAGTAAAACTTGAAAGCAAATTAAAAGCATGTTTTGTACTTGATTGTGCATCCCTTTCAGTTAGCTGATTATGATTTGGAGGGTGTTGAATTTACTAAATGACGACTCTGGGTGTTTTTGCTGGGATCAAAAGGTTTATTTGTGGATCTTGAAAGGAAATGCTGATGAAGATGCATAGCTATGAGTAATGTTGCGATAGTCTTATTCAGATAACACGACAAGGGAGACACACCAATGGTTTTAGCTACAGAATGGACTCATGCAAACAGAGATATCTGACATTTCCCAGCCTGTGTAGCAGCGCAGTCTTTTTTCTTATGTGGTGATAATTGAGATGCATGGGTACACCCAGTGACTTTTAAAATGGCAAGTGGAATGACAAATAACGCGCCTTTATACAGGCTGTCACTGGAGGTGTCTTTATGCATGCTCAATAATCCAGTAAGGAAATCCCAGAAAGTTGAATCGGTTCACCTGGACACAACGTTTATTGATAGAAACATTTCATTACTCATCTAATTGCCGTGAGCATTAACTAGAGTTACAATGGCCATGTGTACTAGTCACAGAGGATTGAAGTGGAAGAGGGAATGGCCATCCCTGAACTTGGGGGGGGGGGCTAAGAGTACATCTGTCACTATTTTACAATGCTGTGATTGCAACCATCCCCAAATCCTCTGTGAATAGTACACATGGCCATTGTAACTCTAGTTAATGGTCACGCCTACATTTGCATATTAAACTGATTGTAAGTTTGGGTCGTTATGCCACTGTATTGTTTATAAGAGTGGGGACACCTGCAGTCAGTTGAGACTGAAGAGGTCACTTAGATGAGTGATGAAACGTATCTCTTAACAAAGGTTGTGTCCAGATGAACTGATGCAACTTCCTGCGACGTCACTGGCGGTGTTCACAGAATTAACCAACAGCGTGCTAGGTGGGGAATAGATTACTTTAAGTCTCATCACCAGCCAGTCAGACTAGCTTGGTCTAGTCAGAAAGGCACGAACTGAGGAAGCCTCTTGGATGAGAGGCGAAACATCTTCATATACCAAGTCCAGTTGCACTTGATTCAACTCCTTTGGATAACCATGACCTGGATGAATGAGAACATTCACAGACATTACTTTAAGTTGTGATTTTTCAGACACAGTTGCAGAATTAACAAAATGTATTCATCTGAAATCATCATAACTAGCATAACATATTTAAAGAGGTGTATTCAATGCTGTCAGAGGCTAGATAGCAAACATTTAAGGGGGCACATGCAGGGTGCCCCCGCTTTTGAGACATTTATTCTGCTGATCAGCACTGATTTGGTTTTAAGCTTAGCTCAGATATGATTTAGATGAAAGTCTGGTGCCGTATTAGAATTGTTAAATGTTCTTGATCTTTCTACACACATAAACACGAAGGATGTAAGAACAATAAAACAAGCAAAATAACTTGGCTTCACTGATAAGAAGAGCTGATCTCAGAGCAGTTTTCTTCATCAATCCTCTCGAGCCTCTATCAGCCACTGTGTCTGTGTACTTATAAAACCTGTGTTTTTCTACTTTGTCGCCCGTGTATTTGTCGATGTAATCTTATATAGAGAGAAATACACCGCTTTAGGTCTGTTGATGTTGTAAACACTCAACTCTTTGTTACAAATCTTCATACCAGCTCGTTTGTGAACGTGCTCAACGAATGACCCGTTGTTTTAACATCGAATGGGTGGAGAGTGAACGTCTCACAAAAGAAGTCAAAGTGAGGATATCTTCACCTTGCCAGGCTACACGAATCCTGCAACTATGGCGGCATGGTGGTCCAGTGGTTAGCACTGTTGCCTCACAGCGAGATGGTCCTGGGTTCGAACCCCAGGCCGCCCCAGGTCCTTTCTGTGTGGTCTTTGCATGTTCTCCCCGTGTCTGTGTGGGTTTCCTCCGGGTGCTCCGGTTTCCTTCCGCCATCAGAAAGACATGCATGTTAGGGTTAATACTCCTGCCTGTGCCCCTGAGCAAGGCAATGGGAAGAAGAACTGGAGTTGGTCCGCAGGCACTGCAGCTGTCCACAGCTCCTACACAATAGGATGGGTTACATGCAGAGAACACTTTTTGTTTCATTGTAACCTGTACATTGACAAAATAGTGTCTTTCTTCCTCTTCGACGTTGGCAGTCATGGGTCTCATGAAGCTGGTTATCATGTTGCTATGCCAACCCAGACATTTTTAATGGAAATATGGGTGTGATTAGATAAAAAGGTCGACGTTTGTAACAAATAGCTAATAGTTTGTTACATGGACAGATGCAGAGCAGTGAGTCACCATCTTGAAACTGAAAATGCAGGCTTATGCCAGCTCATTACCCTGCTCATGGTGTGTCATGTGACATGCTCTTAGGGTACGCTGGCGGTGCCTGGGATACAGTGGCATGTAGACACTTAATTCCATCTACTGTTTTCGTTGTTTGTTTGTTTTTTTTCTGTGTACTATGCGAGCTGTATTTTATAAATTTGTATGGGATAATTCTGCCAAAACATCAAGACATGGAGAGCAAGCTGTGAAGATGCTAGGCACTCTCCATAATCAAAGATCGTATGTGGTTTTAATGGCAGGTAATACTGCAATACTGATTTATTTAAGAGTGGTCGATGGGTGGTGGCAGAGAATTTCTCTTTATGAGAGATTCAACTATACTGTGAAAAGTGTGAAATTAAAGATTTATGTCATAAAAATAATAACAATAATAATAGTATTAATAATCATTACATTTATATAGCACTTTTCTAGACACCCAAAGCACTTCACACTGAAGGGGGTAACTCACTTCAACCACCACCAATGTGCAACACCCACCTGGGTGATGCTCGGCAGCCATTTTGCACCAGAACGCTCACCACGCATCAGCTTGAGGTGGAGAGGGAGGAATCATTGAGCCAGGTATATGGGGGGATGATTTAGGTGGCCAGATGGAGAGAGCCAGGTTGGGAATTTTGCCAGGACACCGGGGGAACCCCCTACTCTTTACGATAAGTGCCATGGGATATTTAATGCTCACAGTGAGTCAGGACCTGGGTTTAACCTCTCATCCGAAGGGCGGCATCTCCTACAGCACAGTGTCCCCTTTCACTACTCTGGGGCATTGGGATTTTTTTTGTTTTTATTAGGGTCAGAGGGAAGACTTCCCCCTACTGACCCACCAACACCACTTCCAGCAGCAACTCAGTTTTCCTGGGATCTTCCATCCAAGTACTAGCCAAGCCCATACCTGCTTAGCTTCCATCATGTGGCAGAGCCAAGGTACATGTTAGTATGGCTGCCGGCATGTAATCATGTTTTCCGTGCACCTTAGCTGGGATTCGAGTCAGACTCCAGGTTACGGCATGGATTTTAATGGAGCCATTCTGATTATTCACCTGAATTGTTTGAATGAATGTGTGAATGTGCATAATGTTTCATCGAGGCTTGAACATAAGGGAGAACATAAATACAAGGGAGGTAATGCCACAGCTTGAGTTTAGCACGGCATTTATTTATATGTGTTTATATTTTATTTTAAGTTGGCAATAGATAAAGGATGAAAATGGGGCAAGAAGTTTGTGGTAGCGTAGGGAGCGGCTGTATGAATGGTGCAAGTTTTTCAGAGACAAGAAAGCAAAGTGTCCGCATGGGGGACGCACCCCAGCCACTGCTTGTCTCGGGCCTTTTAAGCTGAGTGGGGGAACCAGGCCCAAGTACGGCACATCAGGCTCTCGTAAAACACCAAGTACAGACAGGCAGAGTGGACATATACATCATCAGTGTGTGTGTGTGTGTGTGTGTGTGTGTGTGTGTGTGTGTGTGTGCGTGTGCGCAAGTGCTTGTGTGTCACATAAATGCTCTAATTCATTCCATTATAAATATGCAAGAGGAGCAGCTGACTCAGTTTTATCTTGATGGTACAGGAGCCATGTGATGTCAGAAGACCTACGAGTTATCAGTTTGACCAAACGGGCTTCATGAACAAAGCATGGGGAGCAAAGAGCTGTGCATTCAGTCCTGCACAATCACAGGAGTACCGGCGAAGCCAACAAGTTTAAATGTTCCATCAGACAATAAAACTGTTTCTGATGGGATTCACACCCATGTTCAAAATTCAGCTCTGCTCAGCCGCTTTCATTCTTTTTCATCTGTCTGTTTCATTTATCCATCCAAACAATGTTTTTTCCCCCTGAGCACTTTGCATCACCCCTCTGCAGTGTAATTTCTATGAAGTAATTGGCAGCAATATGCAAAAATTCATAACGGTTTTAGAGGTGGCTCTTTCTGCTGCAGATGTTCCCGGTTACCACCCTTCACTTTTCCCCAGCTAAAAGTCAGCACAGGTGACCCCAGGCAAAGAACCAGAACACCTCCGTGCTAGGTTTTCAGATGAGCGATGTCTCGTAATATGATTACCAAAAGGCAATGGGTGCCAATAGTTTACAACTATAATTAAATATGATAGTGGGAAATTAAAGTTAGCCTAAAGAAATCCAGTTGACATTTTAACCCTAACACAGCCTCATAACTTAATAATAAGATATTTGTTTGACATTGCTGAACTTACACTGTTTACTGAATGATCACATCCCACACCATACGCCCACCTAATTTCAGTTGCAGCCATTCATGTAAGATCTATGTTGCAGCTTTGGAACACGATTCTTCTGCACTTTCAAGGCCGTCCTTCTTTCTTTCTTTTCTTTTCTTTTTTGTATGTCGTGAAGCTTGCGCCAGATGATTGATGCTTGATCTGAATTATCCAGCAAAGGTGCATGCACGCACATGGAAATATACAGATAGATGAATGTTTATTCACTACACACATTCAAATAAGGACACCCAATGAAACGCGTGACATGTTTAAATGCACTGGTCTGCTTATCGCTTGCCTTAAATCTGAATGTAGAAAAAGGCTGAAAGCATGAAAGGAAAGGAAATGGCTCCGTGGCACTATCGCTAACCTCTCTGGCTATAAGATGTATTTTTTTCTTCCTCTCCTCCCTTCTCCACTATATAATCACACTATCAGCACCACAGCACCATGTTTCTGACAGATAATTTCCCTATTGGAGGTGACAGAGATGGATGGGAATGCTTTTTTGTGTTTGTGTGTGTGTGTGTGTGTGTGTGAGAGAGAGAGAGAGAGAGCAAGAGAGAGAGAGAGAGTGGTTGTTTAGAGAGCTAGAGTGAGATGTGGGAAAGATTATGATGCAGTTGATAAATTTGAGAGGGGCGAGTATGGATGGAAGGGCCAGGTAGAGACAGTCCCTGTGTGTGTGTGTGTGTGTGTGTGTGTGTGTGTGTGTGTGTGTGTGTGTGTGTGTGTACGTGTCCTTAAATAGTGTGTGAGTTAATGACCATGTTTGTGTGTCAACAGACAAGACGCCTGTGTATGTTTGTGTGTGTGCACAGTATGTGCGTATCCTATGTGCATGTGCACACTAGTGCTTAGGGTTATCACAGTATCAAGGCTTGGGGCTGCACAGTGAGTTAGCAATAAAGCAAAAGACAGATGGAAAGAGGAAGTGTATTTTAGTCATGAGGAGTACAACGAGTGTTAGCATCTATTGAGTGGTGATTAAAACAGGAAAACGAGTACCAGATCTTTGTTCTCTCACACACACGCACACACACACACACACACACACACACACACACACACACACACACACACACACACACACACACACACACAGACACATGCAATGAAATACTAAATTTACACAGGTTGAGCTGCATCCGTGCATTTAGCATTAACGCGTTATGTAAGAGGACCGCTGATCCATTTCATTCATAAGCCATTAGTGAGCTGTTTTCTTTATAATCTGAAGAAAAACTCCTCATCTATCTTTTGAATTTCAGAAAAATCAAAACTACCTGTCCACGGAAACAGAGCGTTAAGGGAAATGACACGTCATCTATACCACAAACAAAAAGCGCCAGCTGATATGAACAATGCTATTTTTAGCACAGCTCTGCAATGGGAAAAACAGAGTCTGTAGGAGCATCAACAGTAGAGAATAAAATAGTGTTCTGAGAGGCCATGGCATGAGCAGGCGCGTATTGACGGGAAGCTTGACGTTGCTAGTGTGGAAAGTTTCGATTGAAATGAATAGATGCATCTTCTGTGTGGTAGCATTGGCACCCATGTGTTCTGGCCTTTAATCTTCCATTGTCCTGTTTTAGAATACACCGGACCTGATGTTAGAATCCAAAGGGCCACCTCTTAAACTCCTGTGCTCCTGGTGCGGATGGAAGACTTTAGCACTGACCTACACTATTCTAATGTTGCAGACACATCATTGGCATTTTCAAGTGGGCTCCTACTTTCATCAACATTTCACTGACTTGGTCCATGACATCTCCAGTAGGCTCAGCAGTGCATTCTGATGTCTCAGAACCACCCCCCTCTGCATCTGCCTAGCTGATATATTTGGGAGGCCAGCTACTCTGCTCTGCAACCTCTATTTCCTTGATGGCCTGGTATAGGGCTTGTCTGCTGATCCCCAGGTCCCTCATCAGCCTTACAGTTGATGTTGCCATGAAGTGTTGACATCCAACTTCTACAGGGCAGATCTTTGCCTTCAGCTCCACTGTTCTGCAGCTGCTGCAAGCTCTGTATATCTCAGTGTCTTTCTTTTGAAAGCCTCCTGCACAGCAGCTTCCCAAGGTACTTGCACTGAGAGTTGGACCACAGGACCAGATCAAGCCTCAAGTTTATGATGGCTATCTGATGGAACCATAAGCTGTTGGCCCACATCCACCAGCATCTATCTGCCAGTCCCAGGCTGCTTCAAGCTGTCCAAACCTGGCCCTTGGTGGACTCTTCCTTTGTGTTTGTTCCCCTTCCCGAACAAAGATTTGGCATAACTGGGCTGATTGTTCTGGGCGGCAAGGCATTGTTGGTTGTTCTCCTGCTTTCCAGAGTCACTGCCAGGCACTTGAGCACTTGATTCTATCTTCAGGTGTACCCAACCTTGGGGGAGGCTCACTTTACACCCAGTGAGGTAGTGTCAAAGTGTAGCTGGTGTTTAACACAGGGGCATGATGGCGCTTTACCCAGCCATTGGTTGAGATTTTTAGAGGTAGGAAGGGCCTCATAGGTTGCTCAAATGAGGAAACTTATCCTGCTTGACTCTATCTCCCACATGTCCTTCCAGCTGATCTTATTGTTTTCCACACCCTCCCATCTCATCCACTGGCTCTGTTTAGCTTGTGAGACAGCCTTGGCATGCCTACTCAACTCTTGTTGGTGGATTTCAGACACGACTAACCTCCGCTGCTCTAGTGAGGATGCCTTGTTCCAGCAAGGTCATTTTCTACCAAGCCCCAAGCCCCCTCTTCTGTGTTGGATTTGACCCATGATGTTGCCATAGTGGAGAGCAGATTGTGCCTGCTGAGCCACATTCTTAGCTAGCCATTTCTTTCCCATTGCCAGGTTTGGGGCAGCAGCTCAGATCACAGTGTCCCTTGATTCTGCCAGGGTCATCTCTAGTCTCACTTTAGTGCATTAGAACTCCTCTGTGAGACTAGAGGGAGGCAGCTGGAGTAGCCCCTGACCATACAGGCCTATGCTGCTCAGGCATCGAGGAACACCCAACCATTTTCTCACAAAAGAGCTGATCGTCCTTTCCATCTTCTCGACTCTTGTGAGAGTGCTTAGTGGCCACATAAGGTGAGGTAGTAAACCAAACTGCAAGCACCAGATTTTCAGCTTGGTGGGCAGCATTGATCAGTCAATATTATTCAGACCTTTAATGATTTCTTTCCCAAGCTCATGTGCCTGATCAGTGTCCTTCAGTTTTGAGTCGTACCATCTTCCCAGACTTTTGATTGGCTTCTCTAACACAGTTGGAATAGGTTCTTAATCAATGGAGAACCTTTGTTCTGTCAGTTTGCCTTTGATTATAGAGCTGCTTCTTGATTTGGATGGCTTGAATTTCATTCTGGCCCCAGTGATGTTGTCTTGAAGCTTCCCTAGAAGGCGTCTGATGCAAGGTGTTATTGTTGTCATGGTTGTCATGTCAACCTTGTAGGCCCTGATGGGTGGTTAGATGGACTCCAGATTTCAGCCACTCACTACCCACGATCCACTTGGAGGCCCTTATGATTACTTCCATCGCCATGGTGAAAGCCATGGGGAGATGATACACCCTGCCATTGTGCCAATCGTCATGCGGTGCCATATGGTCACAACATCTGGCATGGTGGAACAGAGCTGCAGATCTTGGAAATAGGCCTTGACAAGGTTTGTGATGGTCTCTGGTATCCCGAAGAGGTCAAAGGATGCCCAGAGGAAACTATGAGGGACAGATCTGAATGCGTTGGCAAGGTCAAGGAACATGACATGAGATCACTCTTCTTTTTCTTAACGGTCTGGATTTGGAGCCAAATCATGCTGGTGTGTTTGAGGCATTCAGAAAATCCTGAGATGCCTGCTTTTTGGACTGCTGTAGCCACAAGGTTGTTTCTGTCCAGATAGCTGGTCATCCTCTGAGGTATAACGCTGAAGAAAATCTTACCTTCTACATTTAGGAGACTGATGGGGTGGAATTGGCTGATATCTGTCGATTCCCTCTCTTTTGGAATCCGGACTCCTGACTTGTGCCATGCTTTGGGTATGATTCACTTCTCCCAAACCACTCTCATTAGCCTCCACAAGAAGTGAAGAACATCAGGAGCACACTTGTCGAGTCAATACGGGACCCCATTTGGTCCTGAGACTGATGTGCTCTTGTCCGCTTTACTGCCTGCACCACTGCACTCCATTTTGGAGGATTAATGTCCATCTGGTGCTTTGGTTGTTTGACTGGTGGGATGTCTGATGGAATAGCTGGCTACATGTTCCTCGTGTCATCCGCATCCATTCTTTCCAGATGCTCGTCCAGCTCCTGCCTTGATGTTTTCAGCTTACCTCCCGTTTCTTCGCTGAAAAGTGATTCCACAATCTTGAAGGGGTCCTTGAAGAAATGTGATCTTGCTCATTCTTTCTTTTTCCATAATTTTTGCAGCTTCTCTGCTTGTCTGAGGGTTGTTAAATGGCTTTTGATGTTTTCCTGGAGAATGTTGATGCCCCCCTTCTAACTATCAGAAACCTTCCACCACTGCTTCTTCAGCTGTCTTCTCCCCAAGATCAAGCATTCCATTGCCTGTTGTCGTCTGGACTTACTTTGCAACGCTGGTGCCTTTTCCTTTTTGTTCCTTATTCCATACCGTTCTGCGTCATAGCCATAGATGATGTTCCCCATCTTGTCAAGCTTTGTTTTGACTGTGCCCCTCAACCCCCGTAGAACACTGGTCAGGTCTGCGTTTATGTCTCCCATTCTTCCCTCTCCAAGGCTCCAGGCCATTGCATCCGGGGTTTGCTTCCACTGGTCTTCTCCATTGCTGGTTTTTCTTGACTGGATGGCCTCTCTACATTCCTCTGCCTCCATCACTGTGCTTGAATTAGACTTAGCTTGGTATAGACTTAGGGCAAAAACGCCTTGGAGACATACTTCTTACACATGCGTTTTGAGGTACATCAATTGTTATAATCGACTGAACACAACAAAATTGTGAAGTGGTGTGTCAAACGGTCATGATGTGCCTAAACCTAACTTGGTTTCTGATGCTGTAAATTACCCACATTTTAGCTTGTTCATATGACAGTTGTTTGCATTGTTAGTATTATTCAAACAACATCTGTTCACTGCATCTTGGGACCTTTCACATGCACCATTCCAAAAAGCCGATTATAAGCAGAATGTGCCTTTTATACATTAAAATCAATAAAAAGGTTGCGGAAAATCTCCGTACTGTCATTGGGTTATGTTTACCCCAATTTTGACCTTGCACCAATAACAATAACCTGATAAAACTGTTTACATGGCTTTTTCTGAATTAAGCAGTTCATATTCGGGTTATTTGTTTTCCTTGACGCACGCTCAATAATTCAAGTAAGGAAATCCCAGAAAGTTGAATCAGCTCATTTGGACACAAAGTTTAGTGGGAAAAACGTTTCATTACTCATCTAAGTGGCTTATTCAGTCTCAGCTGATTGCAAGTATCCCCAACCTTATAAACAGCACAGTTGCATAATAGCCAAAATCGGCACAGTTGCGTCACAACCAAAAGCAGCGATTGGTTTCATATGCAAATTGCCATGGCCATTAACTAGAGTTCCAGTGGCCATGTGTACTATTCACAGAGGATTGGGGAATAGTTACAATCACAACATTGTAAGATGGTGATAGATTAGATGTACTCTTAGCCCCCCCCCCCCCCGGTTCAGGGATGGTTGTTCCTTCTTCACATAAGATGGCCTCTTTGACTCCCTGTTGAAACCAGCGTTCCTCCCTCTCAAGGATATGCACATCCTCATCCTTGAAAGAGTGACCACTGGCCTGTAGATGGGTGTAGACTGCAGAGTTCTGGCCTGATGAGGTAGCTCTTCTGTGTTGTGCCATCCTCTTCACCAGAACTGTTTGGTTTCCCCAGTCTACAGTTCATAGCAATCCTCCCGATTTATCAGCAATGACAAACAGACAGAGACAGCACTAACAGTTGTCAATAGTACTCGCAATGCAGGTTCTTTGGCAGTGGCACACCTACATCCAGCAGATCCATTATTATTGCTATTATCTCCAGTTGTATTTATCCTGCTATGCTAACATCACAGAGCACCAAGACTAGCATGCCGTGTTTTTAACCTTTACATGGTTTTTAACCTGTAGATGTCAGCAAACTCACTAAAATGGTCTGGGGTTTAGTTACTCTTTAACACTTAACTTGAGTTGTTGCTTGAAAGGAATGGAAAACCATTTTATTCAACGTAAAACTTCATTCTATTCAGAACAAGATGCTTTGTGTTATACTGAAATTATACTAATTAAAGTCTAGTTAATGTTTTGTCACTAACCATCTCATTTTACAGTCAGATCAGATTTATGCAGCTTTATAATACATGTTATTGTATTTATTTTTGATATAGCTATAGCATATCAGAATATCAGATATGGTAATTATGTTAGGTAGGAAATGATGAGACCTTACAATACATATATTGTTCTTTTAAGTAGAGTGTTGTGGCAGAATGAGGAAAAACCCAGGAGACGAAGGCGAGTTTGATGTTTATTCCTCAGCTCCAAAACCAAAACTCCAGCAGGAACAACCCTGCACCCGCAAGCCCGGGAACATAAACCACGCTCCCAGCTCACAGTCCTGCTGGGTGAGAAGCATAGCCCCTAGTGTCCGCCACACAGCCCACCCCCCCCCCCCCCCCCGAACACCCAGAAGGGACTCCTGGAAAGAAAATTAGTGTCTCACTGGAGGCTTAAGCAGCCTGCCATAACGGCTGCGCCGTCCCTCAGCCGAAACAGTAGGTGAAACACAGTCCAAAGCCGGCTGAGAAGCAGAACGCTGAACCCGTGAAGACACTGCCGGGGTCCTGGAAGGAGGACGACCCCGACGGGGAACGTGGGCCGGAAACACAACTTCGCCTGCCACCCTGTGCACCGGTTTAAGCCTATCAAGCGTGACACGCCCCCTACGCCCACCCATATTTACCACAAAACCCTTAGGACCCGTCTCAAGAACCCGAAATGGACCATCGTATGGGGGTTGGAGGGGCGAGCGGTGAGCATCATGCCGTACAAAAACAAAACGAGCCGACATGAGCTCCGCAGGCACGAATGACCGCGGAAAACAGTGGTGAACGGGGCCTGGAACCCGAGTGCTGTCGGACAAAAAAGGATAAACGGCCGGACGGGGTCGAGGAGCGGAACTCCCAGGCAAAAATTCCCCAGGGACGCAGAGCGGCTGACCGAGCACCAGCTCAGCGGGCGAAGCGTCGAGGTCCTCCTTAGGAGCCGAACGCAACCCGAGCATAACCCAAGGTAAACGATCCACCCAGTTACCATTCGAGAGCGCAGCGCGCAGCGCTGCCTTGAGCAACCGGTGAAAACGTTCACACAACCCGTTAGCCTGAGGGTGATATGCGGTAGTGCGGTGTACCTGCACACCCAAGGATCGCGCAAGTGCCGACCAGAGCTCTGACACGAACTGGGGGCCCCTGTCTGAGGTGATATCTGACGGAGTGCCGAAACGGGCGACCCAGGAGGAAAGAAAAGCGCGTGCAACATCCGAGGATGTTGTGAAGGATAGAGGGACAGCCTCTGGCCACCTGGTGGTCCAATCTACCATTGTTAGCAGGTGCGTAAAACCCTGTGAAGAAGGTAGAGGGCCCACCAGGTCCACATGCACGTGGTCGAAACGTCTGGCCGGGATCGGAAACGGTTCGAGGGGCGATTTAGTGTGCTGGTGGACCTTAGCGCGCTGGCACGCTACACATGCAGCTGCGCACCCCTTGACGTCCTTGCGGAGGCCAGGCCAGACGAACTTGGAACCGACCAACTTCAACGACGCCCGAACTCCAGGGTGGGAGAGGGAGTGAATCGAATCGAAAACTCGACGGCGCCAGGCCACTGGAACAACGTGGCGGGGACGGCCGGTGGAGACATCGCAGAGGAGGGCAGGACTGCCTTCCTGCATCACAGCGTCCTCCAGCTTGAGGCCGGTACGCATTGACCTAAGGACAAGGACGTCCGGGTCGCTGGGCTGGTCGGCAGCCATAACGGAGAAATCCACACCGAGGTGCACAGGACACACATGCACACGCGACAGACAGTCAGCAACAGGGTTGGACTTCCCGGCCACATGCTGAATGTTCGTTGTGAACTCGGAGATTGCCGCTAGGTGGCGCTGCTGACGAGCAGACCACGGCTCAGTCACCTTGGACATGGTGAAAGTCAGCGGTTTATGATCCACATAAGCCGTGAATGGGTGACCCTCCAGCAGGAAGTGGAAATGCCGGGTTGCAAGGTGCAGTGCCAGCAACTCCCGGTCAAAAACGCTGTATTTGCGCTCGCTATCTTGCAGTTTGCGGCTAAAAAATGCGAGTGGCTGCCACACATTTGCCACACGCTGTTCAACCACAGCCCCCATGGCTATGTGAGACGCATCGGTTGTTAAAGCTATGGACGCCGTGGGTGTGGGATGGGCAAGGAGGGCAGCGTTAGCTCCGTCAAAGGCCTGGACCTATTCGGGAGTCCAGTCGACAGGGTCGTTAGCCTTCTTAAGCCGCAGGGCTTCGTAAAGTGGCTGAAGGAGGTGGGCAGCGCGAGGGAGGAAACGGTTATAGAAATTCACCATGCCCAAGAATTCCTGCAATGCCTTAACAGAGACCGGGCGGGGAAATTCCGCCACTGCTTGCACCTTAGAAGGCAACGGGATCGCGCCTTGCGGCGAAATGCGGTGACCCAAGAAGTCAATCACCGGCAGTCCAAACTGACACTTGACCGGGTTGACTATCAGGCCGTGTTCGTCCAAACGACGGAAAACCTGTTTCAGGTGCGCCAGGTGCTCTTCAGCTGACGGACTGGCCACTAATATGTCGTCGAGATAAACGAACACGAAAGCAAGGTCACACAACACCGAGTCCATCAGCCTCTGAAAGGTTTGCGCTGCCCCCTTCAAGCCAAAAGGCATGTGCATGAACTCAAAAAGCCCAAATGGGGTGATAACTGCGGTCTTGGGCACGTCCTCTGCGCGCACGGGAACCTGATGATAGCCGCGCACCAGGTCCACCTTAGAGAAAATAGTGGTACCTGCCAGGCGTGTGGAAAAGTCCTGTATGTGTGGGATGGGATAGCGGTCATTGGCGGTGACGTTGTTCAGGCGGCGAAAATCGCCGCCGCCACGACCCATCCGCCTTGGGCACCATGTGAAGCGGCGAGGCCCACGGGCTGTTGGAACGCCTCACTATACCCAGACGCCCCATGATGGCGAACTCCTCCTTAGCTGTAGCCAATTTTACCGCGTCGAGGCGCCACACGCGCGCAAAAACTGGCGGCCCGATACTGGGAATGAAACGTTCTACACCGTGTTTAGTAACCGCGGTGGAAAAGGCAGGCGTAGTCACCGATGGAAAATCCGCCAGGAAACGCCGAAAAACATCCCCTAATGCTAAAACGTTAGCGTGTGTTAACGGCCCGGCTCCCCCTGTCTCGCACGGAAAAGTGTCGAAAGACACAGCATCAGTTAAACGGCGGTTTGCAACATCAACCAGCAGACCATTAGCACACAGAAAATCCGCGCCGATAATAGGAACCGTAATGGCGGCCACTACAAAGTCCCACTCAAAATGGCGCCCGTGGAAGCAAACAGTCACCAACCTTGTGCCAAACATCGCAATGGACGAACCGTTAGCTGCACTTAACTGTGGGCCGCCGCCTTTGGCCGACCTGTCTGTCTTAGCAGGAGGGAGTAGGATCTTTTGCGAGCCTGAGTCCACCAGAAACCGTCTTCCTGACATCGTGTCCTTAATGAAGAGCAGCTCACTACGTCCACCAGCGCCCACAGCTGCTACTGAGCGCTGGCCCGGGAGTTTCCCACCGCCTCAAACGTGCACGGAGGGACACAGCGCCTCGCCTTGCCGCCGAACCGCTGGTGGAAAAAACAGAGGCCTCTCCCGCGCCGTCTCCGGGCAGTCACTCCAGCCACCACTGCCAAGTCCGCGTCCTCCAACGCCAGCTGCAGAGGCTCCGATGCCACACTCGGCGCAGAGAACCGTCTGCTAGCTAGCAGGAC
This sequence comes from Lampris incognitus, assembly GCF_029633865.1. NCBI lineage: Eukaryota > Metazoa > Chordata > Actinopteri > Lampriformes > Lampridae > Lampris > Lampris incognitus. The sequence continues at coordinate 45,929,999 of NC_079220.1, read as the reverse complement.
CCGATCGGCCTCCTCAGCCAAACCTCGGCAGTCACTAGCGGCCAGACACGGGGAGTTAGCCAAAGCCGCGCGCACAGGAGACGGGAGCTGGCGCAGGAAAACGTGCGGGAAAAGGAACCCACCTTCGTCTGAGCCTAGCAGCGACAGCATATTGTCCATGAGATCCACAGCTGTTCCGTCGCCCAAACCGGATAGGGAAAGGATTCTATCTGCCCTCTCTGTGGCAGATAGACTGTACCTCCGGAGCAGAAGATGTTTGAGGGCGACGTATTTATCGTGTTGCGGAGGGGCGCGCAACAGCTGCATGGCCCGGCGTGTGGACTGCTGGTCCAGCGCAGCGACGACCAAATAGTATCTGGAGTCGTCCGCAGAGATTCCACACAGGTGGAACAGCGCCTCGACATGCTGGAACCACAAGGCCGGGTCACTCTGCCAGAACTCTGGGAGTTTCACAGCCGCGGCAAGAATGGCCGGCTGTGAGAGTTGGGGCGGCGTGGCCAAAGTGGATTCACACTCTTCTTCTGCTCCAAACATGTTCAATTCGGGGTCACCAATGTGGCAGGATGAGGAAAAACACAGGAGACCAAGGCGAGTTTGATGTTTATTCCTCAGCTCCAAAACCAAAATTCCAGCAGGAACAACCCTGCACCCGCAAGCCTGGGAACATAAACCACGCTCCCAGCTCACAGTCCTGCTGGGTGAGAGGCATAGCCCCTAGTGTCCGCCACAGTGTTCATGTTTCTACAATGAGTAACCAAGGGACCTGTGTTGACCGCCTTTCCCAGCACTACCGCTGAATATTGTTAACAAAAATAATGGTACTGGATGCTGAACATCACAAAAACTGTTGCCCACCATTCAAGCGAATATACCAACGAAGCTAACTCCAGTTTACAACTTTGATTGGGTATATGCCCAGAGAGAAAGACGCTATATTGTGGGTTTTCCTCATGTGGGTCTGACAGGGAATAATTAGTGGAGGGAACGAGTCTGTTCCTTCTTAACAGAGCCGCAGAAAAGAGGATTTGCCCTTTTTCCTAAAGTTGTTGCAGAATGAAGGAGTCCAGCTCTTAAAGTAAAATCAATGACGCGCTCCATGATGGCCGTGGGGCTGTGTGTGTGTGTGTGTGTGTGTGTGTGTGTGTGTGTGCGCGTGAGTGCGTGTGTGCATATTGGCATTTTTTAAGGTGGTTGAAGTAATTGATGATCTAATTTGCTAGAACTGAGAGGAGACTATAGAAAGGGCGAGACAGACACAAAAAGACAGGAGAACCTCACGGCTATTTCCAACACCTGAAATTCCCCGTCTCATTTACTTTCAACTGTTTGCGCTTCTGTGAATTTTGGCTAACTCAAAAGACAATTAAAACCTTAAAAAGAATTGATGACAACCTGAAATCCAATGTCTAAAAATAGGATATGAATAGAAATGGAACAAAGAGGTGATAACCACGAAACTACCAATTTAGCAACTCAAATTTACACTTTCCACATTGAACTTATAAATATTAAATATGTTAAGTGAAACATACAAATGGGCAGGTTGATAAAAATACATGAATTATCACCATGTATTAAACGTGAACAAAAGAGAAGTCATAAAACCAGCTGACTAATACCACTACAATATATTATCCAGAATATGGTTTTACTACCCATATGTAGTATGTAGTATCCTATATGAGTGTGCATGAGTAAAAGGTTAAATATGGTGAACCCCAAAGTGGAAAAAATATGGAAATATGTAAGACATGCAGTGCCTCATAACCTTACTTTAAACATCATCATTATATACAATTCTGTGGTTCATATCTACAGAATGTGCAACATGGCATTGATTGGGTGCGTGTTTGTTTTTGTTGTTTTTTTGTTTCTTGTTTTATTTAACCTTTATTTAATCAGGAAGGTCTAACTGAGACAAGGAGTCTCGTTTTCAAGAGAGTCCTGACCAAGACAACAGCATAAACATAAATAGATAAACAAGTCGATGCAGTTAAAACAATATTAAAGGCTAAAGTGCACATGTGCAAGTGCACATGGAGTCCATCACCAGTAAATTAATGAGTTTCTTAAAATCCCCAAGTGGAATCACATGAGGCAGTTTCAGGTCCTTTTGCAGTGAGTTCAAGGCAGAAGGTGCAGAGTAAGAAAACGTCTTTTTGCCAAGCTCAGTAGATACTGTGGGAGAACCACTTGGATCTTAACAACGCCAAGTGGTCCTGAGATCCTAGCCGATAGCCACTGAGATTGTGGGAGATGTAAAAGCTTAGATAAGAAGGCAGCAAACCAAGGATGGACCTAACATAAATGTGAACCAATGAATGGATCTGTGCATGGTGAGAGAAGACCAGTTGGCTAAGGAATACAGGGTGCAGTGATGTGTGAGGGGCTTACACCCAGTGATAAACCTCAGAACACTGTGGGAAGCAGTAGCCAACATATGAAGACAATGAGCAGGGGTATTCATATAGAGCACATCACCGTAATCAGGGAGGGGCAGGAAAGTTGCAGCATTTGGGGTTTTTTCTAGATTTAAAAGAGGAACAAGATTTATTTCTAAAGTAGAAGCTCAGCTTTAGCTTCAACTTTATTTTTAAAAGTTGTTCAATATGACGTTTAAAAGTCAGGTGGTCATCAGTGATGGCACCGGGGTACTTGTAACTGGACACAAGAACTACTACGGTGCCTTGAGCAGAGGTCACACTATGCGGAAACTTCTTGGCATTTGTACACAACATCATTTTGGTGTTGTCTATGTTCAACACCATTTTTAGTTCATACAGATGTGACCGAATGATGTTAAAATCAGTCTGCAGTGACTCCAGGGCTTGAGTTATCACACCAGCACAGTAATGTACAATGGTGACATTGGCATACAAATGCAGAGGCATTAGGTAAATCCAGGCCTAGGTCATTTATGGAGATGGTGAATTGTGTCAGCCCTAAAACCGAACCCTGAGGCACACCCTTGTTGACATGAAAACAAGCTCTCATATTTTACAGATTGATTTTGTCCATTCAGATAGTTTTCAAGCCAGTCCACTGAATGGTCAGCCAGACCACTGCTTTGTAGTCTCAACTTTAAGATAATATGATCCACCGTATCAAAAGACTTAGAAAGATCAGTGAAAAGAGCAGCACAACGCCCCTTAGAGTCCCGGGCTTCCGTAATGTCATTCACCACTTTTGTTGCAGCAGTGCCATTGGTACTGTGGTACTTGGTATGGTACTGTGCTGCTTTCTTAGTCCAGACTGATGGACTGATAAAATATCATTGGTGCATAGAAATTCCTTAAGCCTGTTATTAACCCATTTTTCCAGAACCTTAGCTAAAACAGATAAATTGGAAATGGGTCTATAATTGTTCAGCACTGAGGGGGTCCCCTTCTTTTAACAGAGGGAGCACATGTGCAGTTTTCCAAACAGATAGAACAGTAATTGTTTCCAAAGTCAGGTTAAAAACATGGGTGAATGGAACAGCAATAAAATCAGCAGCAAGTTTAAAAAAAATGAATGCAGATTATCAGGACCTGCTGATTTTCTGGTATCCAGTCCTTTTAGGGCTTTATGGACCTCCCAAAGGGAGAAAGGGAGAAGATGTGAAAAGCACCAACACCAGCACAACTGAATGAGGGGGCAGTCACATGGTCAGAGCGGGCCAACCAGTTGAATGAGGGAGAGGAGTCAAACAGGGAGTTAGAGGCAATAAAGTCTATTAAAGCATCCTAACAACTCAGCTTTGTCTGACACTGGTCCTGAATCAGCAGTAATGCATGGCGGAAGCTCACTGGTGCTTGGGTATGCAGAGAGGGATTGTACCATTTTCCAGAATTTCCCAGGGTCATTAAGATTTTCGGTTGTCAATGACAAATAAAAATCTTTTAACAAGAGCTGTACTGTGGTTGCGCAGCTGCCTCAACAGAAGCCAGTCGGCCTTGGCCCCTGACTTCTTGTTCTTTGCCATGACTTTATATCTCCTATGAAGCAGGTCAGCTAGTTCAGGAATAAACCAAGGACTATCATAACCCTTAACTCTAATTTTACAGAAAGGAGCATGTTTGTCAATAAAATAAATCAATCCTTCATAAAGGAATGTGCAGGCCAGTTCAACATCATAAACTAGTCAAGTGCATTCCCATCAAAATGCGGCAAATCGGGTAGGAAACCCTGTTCAACAAATTGTTTTATGGGGTGTATGTGCACGGTGGTCTGTTCTTTTGATAAGAGTAAATACATGCGGATGTAGCGTTTCAGATTTGTAAGATATGAGTGGCGTCTACCCTCCTCATGAGAAGAGGTAATTCGGGTGATGGTATGTGTAGGGCAGAAATTGAGCAAGGCCAGTTCAGATCATTATCCAAGCCACTTATCCCAATCGGGGTCACAGGATGCTGGTGCCTATCCCAGCAGTCATTGGGCAGCAGGCGGAGAGACACCCTGGACAGGCCGCCAGGCCATCACAGGGCCGACACAGTCACATCTAGGGACAATTTTAATATGGCCAATTCACCTGACCTACATGTCTTTGGACTGTGGGATGAAACCGGGGCACCCGAAGGAAACTCACGCAGACACGGGGAGAACATGCAAACTTCACACAGAGGATGACCTGGGATGACCCCCAAGGTTGGACAACCCCGGGGTTCAAACCCAGGACCTTCTTGCTGTAAGGCGACTGTGCTAACTACTGTGCCACCGTGCCGCCTCAGATCATTTTATAGTTTATAAAGTGCATTGGCCACAACTGATTAGTTGAATGTAAACAGTGGTCTGCACAAGGAAAATAAGAGTTGAGAAATAAAAAAAAAATGTAAGAAAGCATATTGGAATGCATGAGCATCCTCCAGTTGTACAGTCTGCACTTCTCTCTATTGTACAGTGCATCTGTGTTGACAGAGCAGTCCAGTTGGGTATCACTTTTTTTAATCAATAAAAGGTTTCGCTGTTGTTGTTTTTTTGCAATGGAAGGAGTGTGATGCCTACAATGAATTTTTGATACATACCCCAAGAGACTTGTAGGACTGTGCCACCTGTCCTGCCTCATCCTGTATGGTGACAGGCGTTGGTGGCCCTTACAAAGCTTTCCACCACACTTGCCGAGGCACCCTGCAGTATAGGTATATAACAACACAACCCAGAGCTATGTCTGGGTACATCCAAGTCTAGTAGAGTGCAATGGGTGCACAACTAAAGGAAAAATGACTCCCCCGAGGTGAAGCAGGAGAAAAATCTGGATACATTTATAGTTACTGTGTAAGGGGTAACAATTTCCCATTAAGCAGTAGTGGAAGTAAATTAGAAAAGTGACAGTTGTGTTGTTCAGAATTCATTGATGATGACAACTTAATTACCCCGCGAGGACTTTTTAGACCAGACAATAGGAAGGCAGAGCCAGACCAAATTGAAAATTCATATGCACCTGGATAACAGAAATGACAATTTGGTCGTAATTATAAATACAGAAACTCTGCCCAGTGCACTTTTACAAAGAATGATACATCAGATACATAAATCAGTTAACGTTATAAAAGTCAAGGCATAATAAACCACAATATAAATTAATGTAGTATATGCCATTAGATGCCATTTGACCTCTCTACATCAGACAGACCTCATGGAAGTTCACGATAAGAATATGTGAACACAGAAGGACCATTTGTACAGGTGAAATGACCTGTACCTCATGTGGTACAACACGAACAATCTCTCAGAAATGGGCTGGTTTAGAATTGAGAAAGTTGGGGCATCTGGGTTGCGTAGCGGTCTATTCCGTCACCTACCAACATGGGGATCACCGGTTGGAATCCCCATGTTCCCTCCAGCTTGGTCAGGTGTCCCTACAGACACAATTGGCCGTGTCTGCGGATGGGAAGCCAGGTGTGGGTGTGTGTCCTGGTCGCTGCACTAGCACCTCCTCTGGTCAGTCGGCGTGCCTGTTCAGGAGGGAGGGGGAACTGGGGGGAATAGCGTGATCCTCCCAAGTGCTACGTCCCCCTGGCGAAACCCCTGGCAACTCCAGATGTATGGGAGGAAGCATGTGGTAGCCTGCAGCCCTCCCCGGATCGGCAGAGGGGGTGAAGCAGAGACTGGGACGGCTCAGAAGAGTAGGGTAATTGGCCAAGTACAATTGGGGAGAAAAAGAGGGGGGGGGGAGAAGAATTGAGAAAGTTCTGCTTGCATGGAGGTCCATATGGTGATATCCACCAACATGGGCACCAGCGGGAGCTGCTTTAGATCAGCCGTTTTGATGCACTTAACCTTGAAAAGGAGTATTGTGTATGTCCATGGAGGTTCTTTTCTTCTTTAAGATGTGTTGCTTTTGCCTTCACAGACTAGAATTTGGATTCCTTGTTCCTGTCAGTGAATTTCTTTCCCTTCTGGCCTGTCTGTTCTGGCTAACCTCCACACTTGTCCACGTGCATATACTACACTCACTCATGTGCACACTTGCACGCATACTCACATCATGTGCACAGATGCATGCACCCTGTCTAATGGCCGAACCACAAAGACCTGTCTACATTCAGGTAGAGCATATTGCGTATATGTGCTGGCCAGTTGTCTTGTTTTTGTGTATACCTGAAGAGCATCCCAGTAACTGGAACATCAGTAAATTAACCGATAAAAGATGTTTCCGGGGGGAGTTTGGCGCCTCGTCGTTGTTGTCAGATTAACACTCAGACCAAATGACAGCATCACTGGATGTTCTCGAGGAGCTGCCATTCGAGAATGAAGAGTTGAACATGTGTTTTAATAAAAGCACTCGTGCTAGGTGGACGTATTTTGCACCATATACTATTTCATACTTCCTCAGAGCTTTCTGACCAACACTACCTCTCGCTGTATCTCTCCATACTTCCTCTGTTTTTCACTTCAATGTCTTCTTTCTCTCCCTGGCCTTCCTTCCTTACTGCCTTCTTTTTCTTCATTTGCTTTGCTTCTTTCCCTCCTTCTTCCCTCACTCTCCTCAAGACTACAAATGACTACCAGTTTGCATGAGGCAGATGAATTAACAGACCCCCTCATGCTGTGTATTTCCCATATGCATGTGGAAGTAAAAAAAAAACAACACACACACACACACATGGACGTATGTGAGTGGACCTCTATCTCTGTCTTTCTATATCTATATCGATCTCTCCATCTCTCTTAAGTGTGTCGACTCTGGCAGAGAGGTGTGTTCCTTTGTCGAGCTCTTTGTCAGCATGTGTGTGTGTGTGTGTGTGTGTGTGTGTGTGTGTGTGTGTGTGTGTGTGTGTGTGTGTGTGTGTGTGTGTGTGTGTGTGTGTGTGTGTGTTTTCAGCTCTGATGGATGGAGGGGTCACTGGCCCTGAGAATTTGCCCTGAGTGGAGATAATGAGGAGCCCTTCAGGAAATAAACCTGAATATACTACAGAATGAAACCTAAATATCTAAAATTAAAAAATGAAATTTAGGCATATCACCTACATTTTACATGCATTTTGTAAAGTGAAGAAATATCTTTTGGTGGAACCTGAAAACTAAATGAAGCTGCGTAAGTTGATGGTATTGGAGAAAAAATATTTTTTTAAAGATTTCAATCACATTAAAATAACACTGTATTCTCCATGTACATGCATGTTGCTGTCTACATCAAGTGTTTAATTGTAATAAATGAAAAATAAATAAATAATGCTGCCTAATATGACCAAATAACTGGAAATGTGCTCATTATAAAACGGGGCATTAAAGGTCATGTGTAAATTCATCTTTTACGGAAGAGTTTGCAGAGTTTGTTACATTTGGCCCTTGGGGTTCTGTTTTTATGTCGTTTGATTTTGTTTATCGTGTGTGTGTGTGTGTGGGGGGGGGGTGTCTCCCCACCTGCCGCCCAGTGACTGCTGGGATAGGCTCCAGCATCCCCGCGACCCTGAGAGCAGGATAAGCAGTTTGGATAATGATGGATGGAAATAAATAAATGAATAAATAAATAAAGTTTTTTAATTCATAACGGGTATAATCTGTTTTCCTCTTTATTTCTTAATGTACCACTGTATCATAAACACCTAGCTGAATACCCCCCTTTGGGCCGGTGTGGCAGGTTCTGTTCAGTGGTTGGTACAGGAGGGCAGAAGCTGCATCACCATCTCTGATAATCTGCCCCTCTCTCTCTCTCGGAGGCTTATAAGAGAAATCTACAAAGCAAAAAAAACCTATTCTCCTATATCATCTGAATTTATATAACGTTAATTAATCTCATAAAATTAAACTGACAAAATGTAGAGTTGCACATTGGGGTGATTTATTAACCTCAAGGTCAAATTGGTGTTAAACGAAATGAATTCAATTACCCCCCTGACTGATCATATCTTAAACAACCCGAGTGACACCCGCTCGTACTTCTCCCCGTCAGACGTAAGCAAGTGATATAAGAGCAACAGCCTTTTCTATTTTACTCAAAATGTTATATGTCCGCCATAACTTCCATTCTTATGGCATATGACATATCCATCACCCATGTGCACTACTTTTCCAGAGGAGGTGTCGGGGGTTGATATGTTTTTTTAGTCTGTTTTAAGAGATGCATTTTTTATCCACTGCAGAAAAAAAAGTAATAAAAAAATGTAAAGGTATAGAAAAAAACAGAGCGGTGAACTGCATAACGTATAATTTACTTAAGTTTCACTGAGAAAAATGTAAAAGACTTGGTAAGTACATAACAGGACGAGTCACTGACATTCCAATGGAGAGAGCGCTCGTCTTTGCACGGCATGCCCCTGCAGCCGTGTGTGTGTGTGTGTGTGTGTGTGTGTGTGTGTGTGTGCATAATCACTAGGACCTGAGGTTATATCGCCGTGTCCCTCTGTGGCTATAGCTGTCCCTTGAGAAATATCCAACCAGTTTTTCACCGTCAAATACCAATACTGCCTTGTGGTCAAAGCAAGTGGTATTTCAGAGAAATGGTCCTGGTTGTTTGGTTTTTTTTTTCCAAACCGGTGGTTCTTGGTGTTACCAACTATGTAAGCGTGAGAAAACACTAATTTTTAGCCTGTCTGCACCGACTCGCACCGAGAAAAAGGATGAAAAAGGGGTGTAGCTATAGAGGGCCTGGTGGTGTGGGTTGGACTGAAGGTGCCGGCGGTGTAAAACACCTCGGCCCAGCTTCTCCCAAGTCCACCCAGACGGTTCAGTTTGTGGACGCCGGCCTGTCGTCGTTGTACCCGCCTCAGATGTTATTGGTCTGAAGCACCGGACCCCACGTGTGTTGGCGATTCAGTGTGGCGTATCGGTGTCTTTGTGGCCTCATACAATCGTAGGCAATTGTAGAGGCTTGATGGTAATGTGCATTTTCCCCCAGAGGAATGAGAAAGCATAGATTTTCCCCTTCAAAGGGGAGTGCGATGCGGTCTCTTTTTGCTTTTTTTTTTTTATTAGCAGGGCGATCAGTTTTACCACCCTAGGGAAATACCGGCATCTTTTCAGTCTAGCGAAGAACTTAAACATGACCCAGTAAATGAAATAAAAGATGAATTAGACAGGCTTCTCTGATGTGCTCACTCAGAAAGAGTCCGGTTTCCTTTCAGCAATCCCCGTGAACCCACATCTTCATAGTGTAATCCCAAAATACACAAGCACCCACCTGACCCTCCTCTGATACCTTTTGTCTCTGGGACAGGGACAGCTCTGTGGGTTTCTTCTTTCTGGTCATTACAGCACCATCCTTTCTCAGAGACACAAAAGATGTGTTGAATGGCCTGATCAACTGTAATGCATAATGCAGCCACAACTCTTGCATCCATTCATGTAAGTGATGACATCAAAGAATGGCTTAGTCTGAAAATATCGCAGGCAACAAGATCAGCTCAGGACAGGAAGGACTGGAGGAGACTTGTCTGGCAAGCATGTCATCCTGATGGTGCTGGAAACCCTCGCTAATGAGGAAGCCTTGAAGAAGAAGAAGAAGAAGATTCATGTAAGAAAGCCTGTATTCATGCATCCTGCAAGACAGACTTGGCATCAGTGACATCACTTTTTAAACTAAGTGCCAACTGAGCTATTAGTGGAAATACTAAATCTGCTCTTAATCAAAAATTACTTCGAAAATGAAGACCAATATTTCCTCCAAATAAGAAGAATCAGGGCCATCCATAAGGCAGGGGAAAGGGGGGGGGGGTGTTCCTGGGGCCCAGCCGCTAAGGGGGGGGCATGGAGGCCAGCAATAATCATATTCATCATACATATAAGCAATGATAAAGGCAATGCTTGCCACTGAGTGTGAACTGGCTAAACAGATGGACTTTTAAAGAAATGATAATGGACTTTGCATCCAGTAAGGAAGATGGCTGCGTAAGAGGCAAAGATGAAGCCATAAGGTAAGAAATTAAATTTTCTTTTTTTATGATTTTTCCCCCCCGTTTTTCTACCCGTCCAATTATCCCACTCTTCTGAGCTGTCCTGATCACTGCTCCACCCCCTCTGCCAATCCAGGGAGGGCTGAAGACTACCACATGCCTCCTCCGATACATGTGGAGTTACCAGCCACTCCCCTCTCTTTTTCTCCCAACTGTACTTGGCCCAATTACCCCACTCTTCCGAGCCGTCCCGGATGCTGCTTCACCCCCTCTGTCTATCCGGGGAGGGCTGAAGACTACCACATGCCTCCTCTGATACATGTGGCATCACCAGCCGCTTCTTTTCACCTGACAGTGAGGAGTTTCTCCAGGAGGATGTAGCGCATGCCCCCCAGTTTCCCTTCCCCCCTGAACAGGCGCCCCAACCGACCAGAGGAGGTGCTAATGCAGCGACGAGGACACATACCCACATCCTGCTTCCCACCCACAGACATGTCCAATTCTGTCTGTAGGAACGCCCGACCAAGCTGGAGGTAACACAGGGATTTGAACCGGCGATATCCATGTTGGTAGGCAACAGAGTAGACCGCCATGCTATGCAGACGCCCAGAAATTGCATTTTCTACTCAGAAATGTGTGGTGTAAATGTAGCAGATCTTTGTTGATCTTGGTGTGTTTGTTTGTCAGAGTTCTATTATGATGTGTGTGTGTGTGTGTGTGTGTGTGTGTGTGTGTGTGTGTGTGTGTGTGTGTGTGTGTGTGTGTGTGTGTGTGTGTGTTGGTGTACCTATGTAGTCCCCATTACTGAGTAAGTCTGTCTCAGTTTACATGTATGTGTTAATAGGAGAGAGAGGAAAGAGCAGGTGTATGCGTTGATATGAGTAAAGCAGATTGGGGGGGGGGGGGGCTAAAAAAACAGCTGAAAAAACAAAATCTCAGGCATCATTACCGTGAATCAATCAAAATACACACACACACACACGTCCATGATAGATTAGAAATTGAGAACAAGTGACCCATCTTCACTTGGTGAACACAAAACTTGTCTTAACCCTCATAGAGGGTTAGAAAAAGGTGCTCTATCCTCAGACAAGCCACCACCAAACCCTTCATACTCTGCACCACATCAGTCCAACCCTGACCTAGCATCTGACTCTTTCTGGTCTTCCAGATCACTAGCTCAGTTGTTCCAAACAGAAAATTCACTAGGACCAGAAGCAGCCTTTTTCTTGCTGTGTATTTGGGCCCAAAAACAAACATAGGGACAGAGAAATCCTAACCCGAAGCTTCCACCCATTTAGTACCCTAAATAAGCCCACTAATCTAGGACAAGAGACCAGTAAATGCTCTAACGTTTCCCTCTGTGTGCAGAAAGGACAGTCCTCCCCAGTGCTTGAATCCAGGTGAACTCTGTGTCCGTTCATAGCTATTGTTCCATGTTTAATCCTCCACTGGAGGTCAGCCATCCATTTCTCAACAGGAGGTTTATACAGGACCCTCCACCTGCCTTTAAGGGTACAGTCTGAAGCAAAAACCTCAGTCCATCTTGACTCTCTTACTTCAGCCAGAGAGCGAAGGTTGAGTACAGCTGGTACCTTGAGTACCAGCTGTAGTAAAACTGCTTCTTCCCACAAGAGCTGAAACTTCCCAGCACTGATGTTTTCAGGGAAAGAAGTAGTCCGCTCTCCCCTCGCCACACCCCAAATGCAGGACTGATGATCAGGGAGGGAAAAAACGTACTCACTGTCATCATGCCATTGGTCAGCTAAAGTACAATTTCCGGCAAACGCCCTCAGTGGCCTAGATAGGGACTCCCAGGCTTCCTCCACAACCCTCTTCAGCACTCTGGAGGACCTGATGTTGATGACACCACTAAGGGCTTCCAAGGATATTTTTGTAAGATGGCCCAGTTTGGTAATGTCAGTCTCAACAAACTTAGTTCATACTGTAGCACAGCAGAAGGTGGTATTCGCAAGGAATTCATTGTAAAACAGCAGCTCCTCAAAAAGCCACATTTCTGGTCTAGGGTCAGGAATTCGTGTGACTTTCAGCATCTGCCAGGCTTCAACCACTGAGTTGTAGAAAGGTGTGAGTCCAGTTAGGTCAGCTTCAGATGATCTCAGTAAAAAAATTTAAAAAAAAAGCTGTTTATCCAACCCAAGCCAGCCAGCTTTCCGAAGAAGCAGCAGAGCAGGAGCCAACCAGCAGTGTCCACAGCTGTACAGCAGCCTCTGCGCCATCTGTAGTCTGAAGGCCGCAGTTCTGGATCGAATGTCTATAAGTCCTTGTCCTCCTTCTGCCACAGGGAGATACAGGGCTGATGCTCTCAGCCAGTGCTGACCAGACCAGAAAAAATTCACCAGGGGCTTCTGCATCTCTTCTGCGAGGCCTGGCGATGGCACCAAAACAATGAGTCTGTGCCATAGAAACGAGGCGATCAGGTTATTATCTATCAGAGCTCTTCCCCTGTAGGACAGCTGGGGTAGCATCCTATTCCATTTGGACAATCTGGCTTTAACCTTCTCCAGCACCCCCTCCCAGTGCTGCATCTGAAAGTCCTCACTTCCTAACAAACACATTGACATCACATTAACACATTAACATCATCAGCATATGCTGATACAACAACAGAAGGGTGTTGAGCTAGCTCTGGCAGAGAGAGACCCCTCAGCCTGCTCTTCAACCTACATAGGAGAGGCTCAATGGCAATGCTGTAAAGCTGCCTGAGATGGGGCAACCCTGCCTAATCACTGTCCTAACTGGCACAGGACAGTTTAACTCTCCCCCCACCTTCACTACTCAACACACACCACTATACAACAGCTTTATCCAGGACAGGAACCCCTCCCCAACACCAAAGGCTTGCAAGGTGGAGAAAAGAAAATCGTGATCTACACGGTCAAAAGTCTTCTATTGGTCAGTAGATAAAATACCAACATTTGTATCATATAATTTACATACATCAAACACATCTCTCATTAAAAACAAATGATCTATCATAGACCTGTCTGGAACACAATAGGATTGATCCGCACCAATCAACAGTTCAATAAACAATTTCAGTCTGTTTGATAAAACTTCAGAGAGGATTTTATAGTCTGTACACAAAAGAGCCACTGGTCTTCAGTTTTTAAAAGGGCCAAATCTCCCCTCTTAGGCAGCAGAGAGAGAATTGTACACCTGCAAGAAGCTGGAAGTGTCCCTTTTTTAAAAACACTCTTTAAAAATGTCCAGAAGACCCTGTTCCAAAACACTCCAAAAGTGTTTAAAAATGTCGGATGGTAAGCCGTCTTTTCCTGGAGTCTTGCCCAACGCCATCTGAGACACCGCAGCAGTCAGTTCATCTAGAGTTATGCCCAAGCTCAAGGTGTCCTGTTCTTCTGGACTCAGCTGAGGGAGGCCCTGTAAGAGCTCCGCAGCAGAGTCCACATCTCAACCCTCTGCCCTGAACAAGTCCGTGTAGAAGTCCACTGCATGCTTCCTCATCTCAGCGGAATCCGTGGTCACCTTTCCATCAGGGAGATGAAAACACACCATTTGTTTTTTTGTTTTTTTGTTTCTTTTTTTAACCATGGACTAATCTAAATTAATGAAGAAAGCAGTTGGTGCATCCATGTCTTGGAGTCTGGTGAAGTGTGCTTGGACTAAAGCCCCCTTAGCTCTCTCTCGCAGGAAGGAGTTCAGCTGCTGTCTTTTACAGCGTAGAAGATTATTATGCTGCTGATCAAGCTGCGAGATGGAAACGTCTTCCAGGTCTCTTATCTCTTCTTCTAACTTTTGTACAGCCCTCTTAATGTTGGCTGTGGAATTACATGTGTATTGATGGCAAAAAAAAACAAAACCCTGATTTGGGCCTTTCCCACCATTGCGTAAGAGAAAGAAAATCATCTTTCTTAGATCTCCAACAATCCCAAAGCAATTTAAAATTTTCACACAAATTGTGATCATGTAATAATTTAACGTTAAAATGCAAAAAAAAAAAAAAAAAAAAAAAGGGTTTTCTAGTGGGAGATAAAATCAGCTCCATTGAAACTATATGATGGTCTGTAAAAGTAACCAGGTGAGTCTGACAATTAACAACTCGGGCCTTAAAAGAGCTAGACATGTAAAACCTGTCCAGTCTAGCTGCACTAACTCTGCCGTCTGACATTTTGACCCAAGTGTACTGTCTAACTGAAGGGTGTTTCATCCTCCACACATCAATCAAATCAAATCAGTTTTCTTTCAGACATGGGATAGGACAGAGGACATGGGATAGGACTGAGGATGATTGAAGATGTGGCTCCTCACAAGTCCTATCTAAAGTAAAGTCAGTGCAACAATTCCAGTTTCCACCCAATGCAATGCACCCCCCTGGATTAATGCCACTCAATTTGTCTTGCAACATCTTAAAGAGCCCTTTGCGCTCACAGCCATTGTTTGGTACATAAACATTCATAAAATTAAACTTAAACTCCTCTATTTCTGCTGTCACCATAAGGCCTCTGCCCTTCACAATCTCTGTGCTGGATAAAATGTTCACATTCAAGGCAGAAGAAAATAAAATGGCAACTCCTGCAGTAAAATGTGTCCCATGGCTAAGGACAATGCTGCCCTGCCCACCATAAGCCCCAGTCTGTTTCATTGTGCCGTCACTATGTGTTTCTTGTAGAAAAACCATGCCCAGTCTTTTCTGCATGATTACTTCTGTTGCTAAGGCTCTTTTCTGTGCATCTCTACCCCCCATTCATGTTTAATGAAGCCACCCTCAAACCCTGCATAGGAGGAAAAGAAAGACAGACCAGTAAGAAATCATACAGAAAAAGACAGCTGAGAAGAAACATCGAGTGTTGTATGGTCATGGTACATCTAAACTGAGTTTCATTTTCTTTACCATGTCTGCCATAGGCACTTTCAAATCTCTCCTTTGACCAGTAACATGTTTCTTGAGACGATAACGTTCCTTGCTATCCAGTAAATCCAACCCAACATCTTGCCGCAGTGTAGTGACTGACCGAATGAATTTGTCAGCGTCAGGAAAATAGTCCATGACATTTACTGATTTACCATATATGTCTCATCTAGAAAACTGTTAATCTTCTTCAATGAATATAAGTTTACACTCTGAGAATTACTGTCCGCTACAGACACACTATCAGATTCAGCTTCAGATTCACACTCCATACCAGTCACATTGTAACGCCAACCAGCAGGCTTCATCACCTGCTCCTCTGCCCCACTGTCCATTTCAACCTGCAGCTTCTCTGCCCCCTGTACTGAAACCTGCTCTGACCTCCCCATGTCGTCTTACACTGACCTGACCACAGGGTCAGCCTCCACCCCCACCCCACCCCCCCACTAAATTCTGTAGACACAGTGCCACACGCACTGGTGGCCCCAACCACAGGGCCACCAGCCTCACGCTGCACAGGGGGAGCAGCCTCAGGTGGCGTCCGCTGTCCGCTTCTCCTCTCCCCATTGTCAGCTGCAGCGGCCTGCCAGTGCCACCTGCCACCGCCAACCACATCGGCCCACCGCTTATCACCGTATGCCACCTCAGCCGCAGCAGCGTGTTGCCTGCATCAGCCGCAGTGGCCCACTGCTCACCGCCATCAGCCACACCGGCCGCAGCGGCCCGTTGCTCACCGCCATCAGCCACATCAGCCACAGTGGTCCGCTGCTCTCTTCCCCGCTGTCACACACATCATCCGCAGCAGACCCCGCTGTGTGCTGTCTAGTGTGGACAAGCAATCTGCTTGTGACCCATATCACCACACTCAAAACACTTCATACTCCCGGAGCTAGCATATACCATATAGAAACCCTCCTCATGCTTAACATGGAAAGAGACATTCAGTGTGTGAGTCGGAGACTCCAAATACCTACACACTTGTCTCCACAGAGACTGAACATGTGGCATCCTCACAACCCAGATTCACCATCCAGAATCCACTTGCAAGCTTCCCAAAGCACCTCAGTTCTTGTGCCAGCACCTCGTTGGAAATAAAAGGAGGGATTCCAGACATGGTGATCTGGGTGGAAGGCACCCGCCAGCGGGGAAATGAGTGTTAACTCATTGTTTACGAGCAAGCCATTTTCTATCAGCTGGTAGGCCAAACCCTGTTCCTTCATAAATACAACCACCGCTTTATTCATTCATGAGGCAAACGAGATGTTTCCATGCCCCACCTGTTCTCCTACCGCCAACAGCACCTGCTGCGCCATGGTACCTGGGCTGGGGTGCAATCCTCACTCCGTGCCTCAAAGACAGGGACGGCATCTCAAGGGATTGCCATGCCCGCCCAAAAACAACCACCGAACACACCCCAAACTACATTAAGAACAACCACAACTACAAAACAGTCATACAATAAACACAGTAAGAAAAAAAGAAGAAAAATTGAGAAAGTCACAGATTCTCCACCAAACTCACCATGCTCTCCACCGCCAAACTCCCAGCATGCAGTGCAGAGAGAGAGAGAGAGAGAGAGTAGAGAGAGAGAGAGAGAGAGAGAGAGAGAGAGAGAGGAGAGAGAGAGAGAGAGAGAGAGAGAGAGAGAGAAGAATGATGGTGTTGCAGAGAGAGTGAGAAAGATAACAATTTGGGTTGCAGGAGAGAGAGAGTTGCACATTGGGGTTGCAGAGAGAGAGAGAGAGAGAGAGAGAGAGGAGAGAGAGAGAGAGAGAGAGGAAGAGAGAGAGAGAGAGAGAGAGAGAGAGAGAGAGAGAGAGAGAGAGAAATAGATGGTGTTGCAGAGAGAGTGAGAAAGATGAACAATTTGGGTTGCAGAGAGAGAGAGTTGCACATTGGGGTTGCAAGAGAAAGGGGGGGTTGCAGAGAGAGAGGAGGGGGAGAAAGAGTGTGAGAAAGAGAGCGATGGTGGTTGCAGAGAGAGAGGGGAGAAAAGAGAGAGTGATGGGGTTGCAGAAGAGAGGGAGAAGAGAGAGTGATGGGGTTGCAGAGAGAGAGGGAGAAAGAGAGAGTGAGGGGTTGCAGAGAGAGAGGGAGAAAGAGAGCGAGAGAAAGAGAGAGTGATGGGGTTGCAGAGAGAGAGGGAGAAAGAGAGTGATGGGCTGCAGAGAGAGGGAGAAAGAGAGCGAGAGAAAGAGAGAGTGATGGGGTTGCAGAGAGAGAGGGAGAAGAGAGAGTGATGGGGGTTGCAGAGAGAGAGAGAGAGAGTGATAGAGAGGCGAGAGAGAGGTGTTGGAATGTTAGCAAGTTTGTTTGACCTAGGTCAAAGAACAGTGGTTAGTGTTCAGTGGCTAATTGGTTTGGGGTAATGGTTAATTACTGTTCGTTAAAATGTATACCGGTTCAAAGGAAAAAAGCGAAAAAATAAATTAATGTCATTAGTCTCTGAAATTATTTGCGGCCTTTGCTTTCATGATAACTGTTATTACGCTGTCTTCTTTTGTTTTCAATTAAATATCTGCAGCTGTGGTCTTTGTAATGGTCTTCCTAAAGTCTGACAATAGTGTCTGAAATGTGTGGATGAAACACATACACAGCTTCATATAATGGAGAAAATGGCGGTATGATGTAATATCTGTTCCATTCATTCAATAGGCTCTGCTGATGGCGTGCGTGGGTGTGCATGTGCATGTATGTATGTGTGCATTCATGCACATATATGTGCAGTAGAGGAATAAAAATGTGTCCACGGGACACTTGGAAGAGAAGCTGTGCAGTGAAAGAGAGCGAGAAAGAGAGGAGAGAGAGAGAGAGACGAGGAGAGAGAGAGGGAGAGAGAGAGAGAGAGAGAGAGAGAGAGAGAGAGAGAGAGAGAGAGAGAGAGAGAGAGAGAGAGAGAGGAGAGAGAGAGAGTGTCTTCACTAAAAAGAAGCAGTGTAAGGTAGTTTTGCCCTCTGGCCATGTAGTCAGAGAGCCTTACCCCACTCATAATACATGCCTTTATATTAGATACACGCACGAACGCACACACACACACACACACACACACACACACACACACACACACACACACACACACACACACACTATCATGTATAGGCATCCAATTTTTTGGCCGAGCAAGGGAACAGATCGTATATAGGTGTTGGTCTATGGTGAGTGAACTAAGAAACCATTAAGTATGGCCTCAGTGCCAATATGCCTGCAGGCTCAAATACAAAAAACTATCTTATTCGTGACATGAATAACTATGTATCAGTCTGTCAATCTGCTTTTCTAAGCAAAAGCTTCAGTGCAGATCCATCATTTAGCATGGCATGTATATCTTGAGTACAAATGAGATGCACTGTATGGCCAGACGCAACTTCTAATTGGTGGTTTTGGCTATTTCAACCACATCCATCGCTGCTTAGATGCATAAAATCAAGCATACAGCCATGTAATCTCCATAGACAAACATTGGCAGTAGAATGGGACATACTGAAGTGCTCAGTGACTTTCAATTTGGGCACTGTCATAGGATGCCTCCTTTCCAACAAGTCAGTTGGTCAAGTTTCTGCCCCACCAGATCTGCCCCCTGTCAACTGTAATTCTGTTATTGTTAAGTGGAAACGTCTCGGAGCAATAACTCAGCAATGAGGCGGTAGGCCAAACAAGCTCAAAGAACAGGACCGTTCGAGTGCTGAGGCACATAAAAGTCACCTGTCCTTAGTTCAACACTCACTACCAAGTTCCAAACTGCCTCTGGAAGCAACATCAGCACAAGAACTGTTCCTCTGGAGCTTTGTGAAATGGGTTTCCCTGGCCAAGCAGGCTGCACACAAGCCCAAGATCACCATGCACAATGCCAAGCTTCAGCTGGAGAGGTGTAAAGCACACCGCCAATGGACTCTGGAGCAGTAGAAACACGTTCTCTAGAGCAATGACTCACGCTTCACTATCTGGCTGTGTGAAATACAAATCTGGGTGTGGTGGGTGCTAGGAGAATGCTACCTGACCGAATATATGTATAGTGCCAACTGTAAAGTTTGGTGGAGGAGGAATAATGGTCCAGAGCTCTTTTTCATGGTTTGGGTTAGGCCCTTTAGTTCCAGTAAGAGAAATCTTAATGCTACAGCATACAATGACACTCTAGAGAATTGTGTGCTTCCAACTTTGTGGTAACCGTTTGGGGA
Source organism: Lampris incognitus (assembly GCF_029633865.1). NCBI lineage: Eukaryota > Metazoa > Chordata > Actinopteri > Lampriformes > Lampridae > Lampris > Lampris incognitus. Next base: position 45,910,620 of record NC_079220.1, on the reverse strand, counting down.
AGGCCCTTTCCTGTTTCAGCATGACAATGCCCCCATGCACAAAGTGAGGTCCATGGTTTGGTTTGCTGAGTTTGGTGTAGAAGAACTTGACTGGTCTGCACAGAGCCCTGGTCTCAACCCCATCCAACACCTTTGGGATGAATTGGTATGCCAACTGTGAGCCAGGCCTTCTCCCCAACATCAGTGCCGACCTTACTGATACTCTTGTGGATGAATGGGAGCACATCCCTGCAGCCATGTCCCATAATCTAGTGGAATGCCTCCCCATAAGAGTGGAGGCTGTTATAGCAGCAAAGGGGGGGACCAACTCCATAGTAATGCCCATGGTTTTAGAGAGATGTTCAACAAGCACATATGGGGTGCAATGTCTGGGTGTCCATATACTTCTGTAGTGTATCTTGCTAATATTTGTGTGTACATGTCAGCTACCTAATCTTATTAGGGGAAGGATATTGGTTGTATTTGTAGCATAACTCATCATTTCATAACCAGCTAATCCATGGCAATACCTCTTCCCTGGGCACAGTGGCCCAGTGGTTAGCGCTGTTGCCTCACAGCAAGAAGGTCCTGGGTTCAAACCCCAGGCCATCGCAGGTCCTTTCTGTGTGGAGTTTGTATGTTCTCCCCATGTCTGCGTGGGTTTCCTTCGGGCACTCCGGTTTCCTCCCACCATCAAAAAAGACATGCATGTTAGGGTTAATACTCCTGTATGTGCCCCTGACAAAGGCAATAGGAAGAAATAACTGAATTGGTCCCTGGGTGCTTCACAGCGGCTGCCCACTACTCCCAGCTACACAGCTAGGATGGCAGAGGGTACATTTCATTTGTATGTATGTACAAAATGACCTAACAAAGAGTATTATATTCTATTTAACAAATTCTGAATTCATCTTGTAGCTTTAGGGAGAAGAAGCTCAACTACTTGTGCTAATTCTGCATGAGACTTGTCAGTAGCACTGTGGGATTATTCATTTGAAGGGCTAGATTAGGAGATGACAGGGACGTTATATCTGACCTTGTGTTGTGCATATACTCCAGAGAAATGAATTGATTTTGAGGTTGTTTTTTTTTTAAATATAGTTACTGATGTTTTCATATCATTATTTGGCTGATGTTTAAGCTAACACGTAACCGATACTGTGTGTATGCAGTTAACTGTCCACAGGCATAGCAAGTTCCTAGGAGCAAAAAAATGAAGTCTGTGTTCACCGGCTCCCCTGTATAGAGAGGAGGGGGGAGACCGAGGAAGGCAGGACAGGGAATTAGGCATGAGAATACGCCAGTTGTGTTTTGTGGACTGGAGAAGAGAGACAGCAGTCAGCATTTCTCCTCTGCCCTTGATGACACGTCAGGGAACTTCAGTTCATCAACAGAACGACACAAAGAGAGGGAGACGCTGAGGAGTTGAGCGAAAGATGAGTGTTTGGGAGAATGAAGGACAAAAAAGGTTGTGCGATGGAGGGGAGGAAAGAAGTGGAGCAGAATAGAGAATACGGCGAGAGGGAGAGAAAGAGTGATGGAATGAAAGAGGAAGAGATCGGTGAGAGTATGAGTGTGATGCATGAGGAGGGGATATCCGAAAGAGAAAAGAGAGATGATAGAATTAGGAAAAGAAGAAGGAAAAAGAGCCACGGAGAGATCAGCATTTTTACCATCCAACAGCGCATGCACACAGCCAGACATGCACTCATCTTCTCTGTCTGGTCTGTCTGTCTGTCCTGTCTGTCTGTCTGTCTGTCTGTCTATCTAGCTCTCACCAACACGCGCACACACACACACACATATGCACACACACACACACACACACATGCACTGAAACTCACACACAAGCGTGGCCTGCTAGAGGCAGCAAGCATTCCCCCATTATAAAGCACACACTGACAATTTTTCTGCCTCCCTCACGCTCCAGCGATCACACTCACACTGGCTGGCTTGCCGGACGCACTTACTGAGTCACACACACACACACACACACACACACACACACACACACACACACACACACACACACACACACACACACACACATACACACACACACACACACACACACACACACACACACAGATCCCCCCCTCCCTCCCTCTCTGTCAGCGCTCGGCACGCAACCAACCTTCTACAAGCACACAACACTCCGGTTTCCATCGTAAGGTACCGGTCTCTGTTTGAAGCTCTCTCTCACTCCCTCTCTCTCTCTCTCTCTCTCTCTCTCCTCTCTCTCTCTCTCCTCTCTCTCTCTCTCTCTCCTCTCTCTCTCTCTCTCTCCTCTCTCTCTCTCTCTCTCTTCTCTCTCTCTCTCTCTCTCTCTCTCTCTCTCTCTCTCTCTCTCTCTCTCTCTCTCTCTCTCTCTCTCTCTCCCTCTCTCTCTCTATGTTCGGTGTCTCTTTGATTACGAAGTATCAAATTTGGGGATTAGACATAGAGACAGCGCAGTCGCCAGTGCCGGTGAGGGGGGGATAAAACAAGGGGTTGATTCACAGCTGCTCGGCGCGCGTTTCCTTGAAGCATTGAGTGGAAGCGGAAACGAGACAACATGCAACATCCCCTGACAGGAGGAACGTGTGTGGCGCTGCCCAACGTGGACGTGTGTCCTCAGCTGTCCTGCGCAGCGCTCACCTTCATGTACTTACAGCAGGTGAGTGTATGCAGTGGCGCGTGTGTCTGTGTTTGTGTGCCCGCGCGCGCGCGCGCGGTGGAGAGATGGAAGGATGGTTGCGATGCTGCGCGTGCATGTTTGCATTTCAACGATAAGTGCATCCGTGCCTCGCTGCTGTTGCTCGGTCGTTATATATTTATTTGTTTGTGTGTTGCCTTTAACACGCTCCGCTGTCGCAACGCTTCCGATTGGATTTGGACACGGGAATTTTTATGTATTTATTTATTTGCTTGTTTTTGGAAGTAGCGAGTCCCCCTCTGCGCCACAGAATGCAGCCCCGTAGCTGTCAGTGCGAAGAGAGGAGTGATTTCCCCAAGTATTTCCCCCCGAGTAGTGTTTCTCTCAAACTAATCGTCCTCGTTGCGAGCGAGCAGGTTGTAAACGCGCCCCCTCCCGCCCGCTCCTCCAGTGCGGTTAACCGCGCTTGGCAAACCATCCGCCGCATCCTCCGCGAGAGTCCAAGCCGCCTGTAAGGGCGAGAGGAGCGGCGCCCCCGGCGCGGCTCCTCGTCCTCGGCGTCAGTCAGACGGACCGGCTGCCGCGCTCGCGGGGTTGTCCCTGGGAGAGCCTGTAAACAAAGAGGGGACCGTGTCCCGCAACACACGGATGTGCACTGCTCTCTCCTTTGTGGCTCTCTCTTATTTATTTTTTTCGTCTTTTACGATAGGCGACGAGTAATCGCTGAGAAATAAATAACGCCATTAATTGTTATTTATCGCTCCCCTTCACACGCACGCGCGCACACCACGCGCACATGCTAACGCATACTAATTATGACTGCGATAATAAATGACTAGGCATTGGTGTTATATACAGGGGGGAGGGGGAAACAACACTCTGGTTTTACCCAGAGCTGCTAAACTTGTGGTAAAGGCGGAATATTTGGACTGTGACGTGGCTGTGATCAGAATGGATTAAAGTGATACATTTGTAGCGTGATTATGTGCCTTAGATTCGACCACCATTTGTGATCAAAGGCTGTCTACAGACGTGTTATGATGGAAAGAGAGAGAGAGAGAGAGAGAGAGATGAAAACAGTGGCATGTATCTGAGAGCTATAAGTGATGAAGGGAGAAAATAGCTTCTTCAAACAGAAAACCCATTATGAGCAACTTCCCCCCATACGTCTCGTACCTTTACAAAACTGTCTGTGTTACGTGCACAACAAGCGTGTGTTCCTCTGCACACTGAGGGTGTTTGTGTATTCAAGAAGGTTTTCATCTGTTTGTGTGTTATGACGGGGCAGAATGTGTGTGTGTGTGTGTGTGTGTGTGTGTGTGTGTGTGTGTGTGTGTGTGTGCGTGTGTGTGTGTGTAGGTCTTCATGTCTGTGGGCATGCAGCTGCGTGTAGCACCTGAGTGTGTTAATGTGTTGGCGTGATGAGCTGGAGTGCTGTGTGATTGTGTGTGTGGCCTGCTAACATAAGGGAATCTGGGTCTTTGAAGCTATATATAGTCACGCCATGTAAGACATTTTGAATACATTTGAAGCCCTCTGGGGTTTGTGTCTTTTCGTGTGTGTGTGTGTGTGTGTGTGTGTGTGTGTGTGTGTGTGTGTGTGTGTGTGTGTGTGTGTGTGTGTGTGTGTGTGTGTGTGTGTATGGGTTTTTTCTACCCTACTGGGGACCAAATGTATGTATTTATGGGGCCCCATGAGGAAAAGGGTGTATTGTAGGGTTAGGACTTGGGTTAAGGGTTATGGTTAGAATTAGGAATTAGGTTAAGGTTAGGGTTAAGGTTAGGGTAAGGTAAAGGTTAAGGTTAGGGTAAGGGTTAAGGTTAGAATTAGGATTAGGTAAAGGTTAAGGTTAGGGTAAGGGTTAAGGTTAGAACTAGGATTAGGTTAAGGTCAGGGGTAAGGGTTAAGGTTAGACATGTAGTTATGATGGTTAAGGTTAGGGCTAAAGGTGACGAAGTGAAAATAGTCATTGAGGGGGTCCCCACAAGTATAGGGTGACGTGTGTGTGTGTGTGTGTGTGTGTGTGTGTGATGGACATCTTTTTTCATACCATCCAGTTCAGACAGCATACGATACGATTATTTCAGTATTTACATTTTATTCACACTTTGATAGCTCTTAAATATAATAAGTAAATAAACAAGATGCTGGGCAACGCAAACTGTAGGATTCTTTGTGTAAACACATGAGCAGCTGATGAGTGCGAGACGCACGAAACAGGCCTGTACTGCAATGTATTAAAATCGTTTTTCCTGTATCCGTGTTGATATACTATATAATATATATATATATATATATATATATATATATATATATATATATATTATATATACACACACCCACACACACACACCCCACACACACACACACACACATATAGCAGTACAAGCTTGTTTCGTGCATCGCACACTCAAAAAAAAAAACGAAAACTCAAAAAAACACTATTATATATCAATACAGATACAGGAAAAAAAGTCTTAATACATAGCAGTACAAGCCTGATCCGTGCGTCGCACACTCATCAGCTGCTAAATTAGCAGCTGATTTATTGATCTGATGGATCTGTATTGATATTCTGCTCCTCATTAGTTGACCATTTATAACACCATTGACGGTTTTTGAAAATTTACACTATATATATATATTAGCGCGGTTGTCTCACAGCAAGAGGGTCCTGGGTTTGAGCCCCGGGGTAGTCCAACCTTGGTGGGTCTTCCCAGGTGGTCCTCTGTGTGGAGTTTGCATGTTCTCCCCGTGTCTGTGTGAGGTTCCTCCCACAATCCAAAGACATGTAGGTCAGGGGATCGGTCATATTAGATTGTCCCTAGGTATGAATGTGTGTGTGTGTGTGTGTGTGTGTGTGTGTGTGTGTGTGTGTGCGTGTGTGCGTGTGTGTGTCTCGGCCCTGTGGTGGCCTGTCCAGGGTGTCTCCCCGCCTGCCGCCCAGTGACTGCTGGAATAGGCAGCAGCATCCCCGTGACCCTGAGAGCAGGATAAGCGGGTCAGTATATAATCCAGTGATTCAAGTGAAGTCTTTAATAGACAGCACAAGCC